>NC_079136.1:27944751-28039106 GCF_945859705.1 Episyrphus balteatus | reverse complement strand
AACAAGAGAAAACTGGATGCAAAAATGTTTTGTCGTTTTAGAGAACTTGAAAAAATTAGCCAAAACTGCTTTTTATTAGAGAAAGCCCTTTATTTTTTTGTTTCTACGTGGCTGGGCTTGCTGGTAAAATTAATTTATGAAATATTAAGTTTTCTTCTATTATTTTTGTACATTCAGAGTTGTTGGAGGATACAATAAAGTTACACAGTATTAAAATAACCGGGAATTAATAATTTTTTCATTGGTAACCCTTGAAAACTGAACTGTGATTTTTTCGTATTTCTGGGGTGCTCGTTGGCCGTTGCTTTCGCTCGATTTTAGCTGTAATGTTTTTGAGGCAATAAAAACGCAAATTTCTTAAACGAAAAACAATTTTTAAAAATATATAATCAAGCACTTAATAATAACAATCATATATTCTTATTTTTAAAGCTTTCAAGAAAAATATTTTTTTCAATATATACCATTTGACTTCTCTTCCTTATTTTTTGTCTTTTCTAATCATTTGCCCAAATATAACATTTTTGAGATTAAAAAACAAGCTTCTTTAATATTTTTTGTTTGTAATGAAAGAACAATGCCAAAGTTTCCCAGAAGGTAACATTCTTTCGCTTAGGATAATGGTAAAAATGATATTTGACCTATCAACCAAATTTCGGGTTTTCTCCTTGTTACGTTTGCTGATTTAAAATCTTTTTGAAATCAGAACTTAAATTGGAATGAGCCAGTTTAAAGTTTTATATGAGAACTCAAACCGAAAAACGATAAATACACACTTTTATTTAACGAACATAATAAAAAAAATTACCTGGAAAATCGTTATCACAACCCTTGATCACAGAAAGCTGTAAAATTATGTTTAATACTGTTCTAGAGCAGGTAGTCATACAGAAAACTTACCAAAATATGTGTACCTACTCGTCTTAAAGAAAATAAAATTAAAGGTCTCTAAAAATTTTGGAAGGAATATTGAAGAATTTTGAACAAATATCACTAAATTCCTGCTGCTTGGCAGATATTTTTCAGGGAAAAAATTGCAGGGAACTTGAAATTTTAAATAGAAACTGATTTTTTAGGTGAATATTGAAACTAGAATAGTTTTTGTTATTTGGGCTGACCAGGCCAATTTTCAAACCCCGGTAGCGATAGCGACCCCTAAATTTTATCGGATTTGGGAAATTTTTTTTGACAATTTTTTTTTTTTCATGACATGGACCCATTTGACGGTTTGGGAGAATGTAATTTCAAAAGTTTTAAAATAAGGCGCACCCTAATATTAAGATTATTTATTCATAGAAAAGCTAACAAAGAAATTTAATTAAGGAAATTAAAAAGGGAGGAGTTTTTGAAGATGTATAATTTTTTGGTCATCATTCTTTTTAAGGCCAAACAAATGATTTTCCTATCAATCGGTTTTAGTATTTTTCGAAACCGGCCCATACATATATGGAATTTTTGCCATAACTTTTTTGTTAAGACAAATTAAAAAAAAAAGCCCTATATTACTGACTTCTTACTCAAGTTAACACATCAAAAAGAAAAGAGAAGAACTAAACTTGAAATATAAAAAAAATGTACTGCTTACTTGAAAACAACTCTGATTTATCAACCCAAAACAAAATAATGCTGCATAATCAAGTACTAAAGCCTGTTTGGACCTATGGAATCCAATTATGAGGATGTACAAAGAAAACAAATACCGAAATCATCCAAAAATTCCAATACAAAGTCCTTCGTGAAATAGTTAATACACCTTGGTACATAAAAAATAGCGATCTACATCGTGATTTACAAATAGAAATACTTACAGAAGTTGTTAAAAAATACGCTGTATCGCACAATCAGAGACTGCAAAGTCATACTAATTCTGAAATAATGTCCGCCTTGAATATAAGAAACGATGTTCGGAGATCAAGAAGAACCAAGCCTCATGAGCTTATGGTCTAAAAAACATGGGAAAGTATTAAAAGTTTAAACTCCCCCCAAAGAGATTTTACAAAGTTAAGAAAGAAAAATCTGATGTCGATCTTTCAAGATTGGTCCTGATTAAGAGGTGGTTATAGTCTTTAAGAGTCCCACACTACTTGGTGTCGAATACTTCCAAGTGTCTTTTGAAGATTTCTTCAGAAAATGTGAGAAGTTTATTAGAATGTGAGAAGTTTCCTTCAATCAAGTAATAATAAAGTATTTTGTTTAGGTTACGTATACACCACAGTGTACTAAGGTACACCAATTGCGTTGACTAAGTTACAGAAATAAAATATTATTTTTTTTACTTACACAAGTTCTTAAGCCCTCCAAAGAGTATTTAGTATTTCCATTCCCATGATCCGTGACTAAACTACAACAATTACTGGTCTGAACCAATATTGCTCATTGTCTCTATATTTAGATATCATTTAAGGAGTTTGCCTTTTCATAGTTTCTTTTTAGTAATTCCTTGTTGTTTTGTTTTTATTCAATACAAGATTGCGAGGCCTTCAATTGTGTATCTATGTAAAATTCAAAAACAAATCCAACCCTGAGTCGATTTTCATATACAAACCCAGTGTCAAGGTATACTATCTCTGCAGCAGCATCGCCATCATCATCATCATCAGGATAATATAATCTTCCCGATTCCCGATGGAAGTTATGTGGCTGCTTTTCGCTGTCACATGTTGTGATATTTATGCAGAGGCTTTTATGGGTCTTAGTTGGCCTGTCTGCTGCAGTGATTCTATCGCCATGAATTATGTATGCGAGTATTTTAGTTTTGCATCTTTGGGTGTCTCGCAATCCCTTTTTATGTCTATCTCATTCTCTCTCACTCTCAGTCTATCTCTCTCCAATTTTTGCCCACATAATAAAATGCCCAGATGGATGACTGGGTAATGGTGGTGTTGCTGTTGCTGCTGCGGTGATGAAGGACGGATACAGGATGATGTTAAAATTCAAAATGGACGAGTTTAAAAAAAAATAACAAAATAAAAAAAAAAAAACGATGCAACCCGCCACATACTACGCTGAAAGGTCCATGATCCTACACACTGATGGTGGTAGTGATAACGCTAGTGTGTTCCTAAAATAGGTAGCTATGCATACATTGGTTTTAGCGTGACAGGGCAGAACTAAAAGAACGGGTAACGGTGAACAGTACAATATTTTCGAGAGAGAACAATAGACTCGGGTGGAAGAAACTTCATTCAATAAGGTTTAAATGTCAGATAAAAATATCATAGAATCATATCATAAGCTTTTTACCATGACAGAGACGTGTTAAGATACCTTGTGTGGTATAGCTGGAATAAAGGACAAAGGATTAGGAATCCCAGGATGATGTCATTAAATATATGAGTGGTTTAGTATTCTTTTTTTATTTAACAAAGTGTGTACTCTGGTATAAATGGTCTTCAAACCACAAGAGAAATTAGCAAACCCTTTTGTCTATAGTTACTTTAAATTTAACTACCAATTTAGAATCAAATTTATAATTTGAATCATGTTTTGTTGTAGAATTTTCATATTACTTCAATAATAGCTTTCAAATTACAAAATTATAAAGGTATTATAAATAAGTTCAAAAAATAATAATAATATTAATATTACTCTTTCTCACGCGCAGTGATTAAACAAAAAAACAAGTAGGTAATGGGCAAAAACAAAAATTTTTAAACATTATACAACTTTGTTTGAACGAGGCTCCCAGCAGGTACACTCAGAACAATTAGGAACATAGAATTCTACATCTATCCAAAACTAGAATTGAGTAAAGGTTACTAATATCACAGCTATTTATAGCCCAAAATATTTCTTCAATAGCAAATCCTATGATCTTTAGCTATAGAGCTTCTTGAAAACTCCAAATGCAATTTTCCGGTGAAGGCTGTGTATGTCTCTTTTGGTAACAGCCCTACAGTTTTGAAAATTTTTCTTGCATCTTCTTTGATGCAAAGTGAGTAGAGGTAATATAATTATGTAGGTTAGGCCGATTAACAGTGAGACAACACAGCATAGGAGGAAACCTTTTACATGAAAATAATGAAGCGAAGTGATTTCATAAATGTTGGTATCAAAACCCTAGCAAAGGACTGGGCCTAATCAGCTTTTTTTGTTAGGCAAATCATTGCCTTAGGAAGTTCACAGTTTCTTTATAATGGAACACTTACACAGATGTACATATATGTAAGATTTTTTTCAATTTCATGGATTACCAAAAGTTATCATGAGCTAATATTGGTTCTGTCCAGTATTGTTGTAGTTTAGTTACGGACCATAGAAATACTGAATACTCTTTGGAAGGCGATTTTTAAGGCTTATCAAATACATAGGTACTTGTGTTATTAAAAAAAAATAATAATTTAAATTGATATTTTACTTAGTCAGCGCAATTGGTATACACTAAGTACACTGAGGTGTATACGTAACCTAAAAAAATGTATTATTAATTTATTGACGGAGACTTCTCACAGTCTAAATAGGTACCTATTTGTAGTATCAGACAAATTATTACAGTCAAAGAAATGTTTTAAATACACAGCAAATTAAAAGAAAACAAAACAAAAATTTCGCTGTAAAAAAGAATGATCCTGAACTTTGCAAAATTTGTTTAAACGGAAAACGCTTTGTTTAAAAAAAAATCATGATCTTATATTATTTGTTTTATTTTTATTTGTCTTAGCAAAAAAGTTATGGCCAAAAACTCAAAAAAAAAAAAAAAAATTGTGTTCAATTCACACGTGGTAGAAGTGAAACCTTAAAAATTATTTTTCTTGCATAAAATAAAAATCGAAAAAGTTTACCTTTTTTATTCCATCACCTTTAAATCCATATCTTTTATATGACAACCTAATAAATTAAAAAAAATAATAAATTTTAAATCATCTGAAAGCTTATTATTTCACCTTTTATTTGACTTTTCAATCATGTTTCTACCATGCCTACAAAAAAAGTAAGAATTTTTTAAAGTCAACCATCTCGAAATTTAAAATTGAGATTTCGGGCTTCCTACACTGGTGGCTGGTCATCGGCAACAGATCTCCACAGGTGTTTTGAGGTATTTTTCAATTTTTTCAATTTAAGATTGTGTAACTTGTAGCTCACGTATCGTTATGTGTGATATATCAAATAAAAGGTTATGTTAACAGCATGCGTATTAAAGTTAAATCAAATTTGTATGTGCACTAGATCAAAAGATATAACGTGTGTAGAAAAAGAACATATTTTTACCGTTATCTCCGAATTTTGCATATGAAATTAATTGAAATTTTTTACATTTATAGTTTATTTAATTACCTATATACAGTACAAATTTCATTCATCTATCTATTAAAACAAAAAAGTTATAACAAGTTGAATGTTCGTGTCGCGTTTTCGTTTCATCTTGTTTCAAATCACTACAATACTAAAGAAGTTTTCACTTCAAAAACAAAAAAAACTATTTTAAAAGTCTTGGACTTTTATAACCACTGTAATATACGTCAATCGTTTCGCGTCAAAATCTAGGGTGATAGTTTTTTGTTTAATTTGTCTTAACAAAAAATTTGCAAGAAATGCAAAAACTCTTTATTTGGATGATTTTCATTGATTGTAAGAAAATCTCTACTTCACATTTTTTTTCAATATTTTTGTTGCCTTAACAAGAAAGATATGACCAAAAGATTAAGGGCGGAATTCATAGCCGTCACTTAAATTGAGAAATATTGTAACCATTCGGTCAAGCAAATCCTTTGAGTTTGAGGAGACTTTTTTTTTATGAAACGCTTGAGTATTTTTTTCAGTCAGTTGACATTAAAACGCAATTGTCATTGCTAGCGTTTTGTATTTAACAATTAAAATTTGTACTCTCTTGGCGAAGGACATTTTAAATAGTTTGTATTTATTTATTTTTAAATATTGTTTAATCGCGACAAATCAAACCGATGATTTATTTTAGTTTGAGAAAAAATATTCCTTGAGACAAGATATTTCTTTACTCAAGTGTGTATGGGCCACTGTCTCACAAGAAATTTTTTTTTAATACTTACTACTCGCCTTTATTTTCACCTACAACATTCAAGTGCACTGAACTTTGCCATACAAAGTTTCGTTCACTTTTGATTCGATATCAAATTGTGGTTATCGTTCCAATCCCAAATTATACCACGTAACCATGCTGCATTTGACATGGCTTACAAACTTCCTTTTCCACCTAGACTACCATCGTGTGAAGACCTTTTCAATATTGATCGGAAACGCCAAAAAGATCAATTGACTAGGAGTGAAAATTGTGCATATTATAAACGAGTATCATTGAAATATTAAGTAGTATTTAAAGTTACTTAATTGATTGGTCCAACTTATTGAATTATATTGGAAATAATTAGGAATTAAATACGCGTCCGTAAAGTCCGTCTGTGTCCTAAGCTTTGCTAGGAAAGCGCCTCAAATTCCGATTCTGGGAGAATCGAAGTGAATCACCCAATCTATATACCTTCCGGACACGTCCATAAAAACGAAATAACTAAGAAGTTAGAAGAGGTAATTGTGCAAGAGAAGCTTGTGTTAGAACAAAATTAGAATTTTTTTTTTTGTTTTTTTTATTTGCTAGAAAAATTTTTTTTTTTTTTTCTAGTCCTAGCCTATAAAAGTCAGTGTGTGTCTCGGTCTGTAGCCACCACACATCGTCTTTGCCTGGGGCTGCACAAAAACGCCAAACTCGACTCTGACCTGGTAAAAACCAAACCAAACTCTGTGAAAATTCAGGAAGAATCTGTAGGAATTCTAACAAGATCGCTATAGATTTAATACGTACATATATACAGGAGAATATATATATAAAGAAGAGCACGTGCATTCGTAATCGCACATAAGTTCCATAAAACTTTTGAAAGGTAATTATCTGGTTAAGTTTAGTTTTGTCGATAGGTATGAACATGTTTTTTTTTTCTTTGTGCTTTAGAAACGTTTTTTTTAATTCGAACTTGTCGCAGAGGCACGTGTGTCGTCATCGACGCACATTGGGCCAGCCAGCAACATTGAAAAACTCAAGTATAGGAGCTCGAAAAGGGGATCGGAGCTTCAACTCATCCATAGATTTTTTGGGGTATCGTACCTCAATGCAAGTCGTCGAAGCCGCTGTACATACAATTTTTAATTGCTAAGGTCTACGATCGCATTTTAACATACCCGCTACAAGCTACATATATATACAAAGAAAACCTACATACCTATTTATATACTTACCTGCTGGGTATATATCTACCTAATACCTACGTTCAATAACGAGCAATTGGCTCCTAACCTCACCTAACTATCATCATCTGCATCATCATAAGAAAACAACCAAGGTCATCGAAGACTGGAGTTCGACTAATCTAAATCGACTCGAGATCTAGTTTTAAGTACTTAAACTCATTTTTTTTTATAAAGAAAGCTCTCTCGTCGTTACTCACTCAAAAGTTAAGTATAAATGCCAACATAAATTTTGATCACACATACATGCATATGCTATAAACTTCATTTTTTTTTTAATTTAGCAATAGCGTATAAGAGTTTATAAAGAAACTCCATATCAGCATCTTACCACCACCAAGTTGTGCGCACCGCTTCGATGGAGGAGAGATTCGGGTGAGTCCTAAACAATTATTTATGTAAGCCTTTTTGATGATAACATATGAATGCTAGTGATCATAAAAGAGCAAAGAAATTGAGAAAGGTCAGTTGACCATACAATTAACTTAAAGCTTAATGAGTGCATTACACTGTTTTTTGAAGTTATACTTCTTATGGGAGGGTGAGTATGAAAATTTACTTTTTGACAAGAATGTCAAAGGGATTATGACGCGATTACCCTGGGTAGCAGGGCTGTCGTTTCACCTTTAGAGTAGGCAGTACTTTAGTATTTAAAAATGCAGTACGCCGCAGTACGGCAAACATAAAACACACAACACGTTGCAAGTTACATGTTTCATGTGGCAAAATGCATGTGGCAAGTTGTATGTGGCAAGTTGCATGTGGCAAGTTGCATGTGGCAAGTTGTATGTGGCAAGCTGCGTGTGGCAAGTTGCATGTGGCAAGCTGCATGTGGCAAGTTGCATGTGGTAATTTAAATGTGGCAAGTTGCCAGGGTTGCAAAAAGCTCACATTTCAGCTAAGCTCAAATTTGAGCTAGCCCCCAACTTCCAATGCCTATATCTCGGAATTTTGAAGAAAATGAAAAAAAAATTTTTTGATGCCAAAAGGTAGAGGGGACTCTAACCTACATTTGGGTACAACTCTCATCCCTGTAGGTCCACGCGTTCTCAAACCGGGAGAACTTAAAAGTAAAAAAAAAATAGGCACGATTCTGATAAAATAGGCATGATGTGGCGGTTTAATATGGAAGGACATTTTTTAAAAATCTGATAATGTGCAAAGCGTAGGCCCATGACACAAGCTATCATTTAGCATCACTCCCAAAAATTGCTCTCAAGCGGTTTAGCTTCCAGGAGCGTTCAAAGATTCGGGGATTTTTCGAAAAAAAAATTTACCCCAACTTTCAAACGCAATTTTCTCGGAATTTTGAAAAAAATCGAAAAACCGGATTATACCACTATCGGGTAGCTGAGAATATAAGCTTTCATATGGCACCACTCCCCTGTCTCTAGATCAAAGCGTTCCAACGCCTATATCGCGGAATTTTGAAGAAAATGAAAAAAAAAATTTTGATGCCAAAAGGTAGCGGGGACTCTAACCTACATTTAGGTACAACTCTTATCCCTGTAGGTCCACGCTTTCTCAAACCGGGAGAACTTTAAAGTAAAAAAAAAATAGGCACGATTCTGATAAAATAGGCATGATGTGGCGGTTTAACATGGAAGGCGATTTTTTAAAAATCTGATAATGTGCAAAGCGTAGGCCCATGACACAAGCTATCATTTAGCATCACTCCCAAAAATTGCTCTCAAGCGGTTTAGCTTCCAGGAGCGTTCAAAGATTCGGGGATTTTTCGAAAAAAAAATTTACCCCAACTTTCAAACGCAATTTTCTCGGAATTTTGAAAAAAGTCGAAAAACCGGATTGTACCGGAATTTTTTTTTTATGATAAAAAAAGAAATATTTTACTAAAAAAATAGAAATATATTTACTATTAAAAAAACCAAGAAAAAAGATCACGAAAAATTATCTGTTTTATTTATAAAAATATCCATGTGTTAAAATAATTTCATTAATAACTAGAACCAACCATCTTAAGCTATTGTGTTTTATAAAAGTTTAAAATATCTTCATAATTCATTATACTTTCCAAATAAAAATCAATGTATCCTCTCACCCATCACAGCTCAGCTCAGCTCACTTTACCTTAGCTCACCCAACAGCTCAGCTCAACCATCAGCTCAGCTCAACCATCAGCTCAGCTCACTTTATTTACTTTCGTTAACCATATACCGTACGTTCTGAACCGCACAACATGAGTAAATTTCACAGAATAAATTGAAAACTACATGGACGCAAGGAGGATGAAAGAATTAATTTATTGTTCACTTGATAAAAATTTAAAAAAACTAAGTGTGGATTAATTACTTCATAATAGAAATTAAAAATATCAAATGAAATTCATTTACATATACTGAATGAGAAGTATAACTTCAGTCGCGTGTACATGTGTACACACACTCTTTTTTTTTGTTTTAAATACTTCAACTAAAGCTAACTCACAAATCGAAGAGAGTGATATCGAAGAGCTATTTTTTTTTTCTTATTTGCCTTTAATGATATTTATATATTGAATTTAACTAAAAACTATCATGAGAGCAAATCTTTATATAAGTTCAATGAACCTCACATATTAAAATTATATAATACTCTCCATAAATCTATCGTGCAAGCGAAATTTTACAGGAGGTCAATGAACCTTGCATTATAAAATTACTTATTATGAGCTTTTAAATTTAACTTTTTATTTTTCATTTTTTTTTTGATTAACTATATTCTGAATGAATTGAGTAAACTTTACATGAATTATTTGAGATTTTTAAATTGAATATGAATATATAAGATCATGAAAGAACCTTTATAAAATATTTTTCTTTTAAAATTTAGCTTTTTGAATAAATAACAATGTTAGATACATTATGAAATTCTGCGTGTTATTGACATACATAATGTCATTTGATTAAATTTTTTAAAGTAAGCTTATGAAAGTGGAATGCTTAAGGATAGTATAGACGGTGGAGAAATGAGTAGTGAGTTTAATTTAATCGGACTTCAAGTTAGGGGTTATTGTAATAAAATGTAGAGTGGCGCAATAACCATGGGGTTTTCGCCTAGTGTGAAAACCAATGGGAGGGTCACACTCCGGAGCTAAAAACCATCTATTAGCTCCCAAAAGATAAAGAGAGTTGTTTGATTTGGTAATAATAAGCAAGGCATTTTCAGTTAGTTATATTTTAGGCACGTTTAAAGTAAACGGCAGTCCAGTGGCGGGTGCAAGATCCCACCCCACCGACGAGCAAGCCTATTGGCCGATTCCGCTAGCGTGCCTACCCGCACTCCGCTGGCTGGACAACCTAGTCCATATTCCTTGAGGGACTTTGAGGATCCTGTGGTTCAGAGGAAACCTAGGAAGTTAGCTTAACATCGCTTTTTATGGACTAGGAACAGCATTACCGTTACAAGTGACAACCCTATTTTCAATTTAATTGAGCGATTGCTTGAAATATTTCTCAACTTGCTGGAGCTGAGAAAAATCTTAACTTGAGTAACGACTATGAATTCCGCTTAAATATCTTTAAAAATTCGTCCCTTCTTAATTTCTTAGTTAAATTTCTTTGTCTTCTTTGTCGTTTGAATGTGTAACGTGTATTCTTAACACTCACTGATTCTCTTAGACGAATTTTTTGCGTTTGGAGCGAAAAACAAAGCTTGAATTAAGAAATCCTATTAAAAGCAATATTCTGTGTTTTCGGAAATATTTGAAACAACACAAATGAATGCATTTTTCAGGACCCTAATTTGAGAGAACTTTCTTTGGTTAAACTTTTTTAGGTTAAAAAGAAAAAAGATACAAAAAAGTCTAAAACGTCATTCTATTTTTAAGTGAAAAGTGATCCTGATTTTCGGGAAAAAAACAAAATTCTTCTCTAATTAACCAGGATGTTTCTGATTCATGTAATTTTTCAAAGATTGGTTTTTATAAAAACTACAAAAAAGATAACAACGATACATTTATTTAATTTTTTTTTTCTTAATGTTTTGATGAAACGTTTTATTTTTTCAAAAATTAGGAAGAGAACTGAATAAGCTATTTTCCGTGTTATTTTTTTATATTAATGATCTCCAACTAGATCTTGGCATTTGCCAGAGGCCCCGTAGAACTGAATGCTCTGCCCAATGATGTGTACTCAACTGGTAAAAGGTATATGCGCTCTTATGCGACTTTAGTAGTGGGATTTTTACTTGAGCTTGGAGAGGCCTGTCGGTAACGGTTCAATTTTTTGCTCGAGATTGCAAATTGTAGGTATAAAGATTCTTGAAAACACTGTTCAACTTTTGCTTCCAAAAAATATTCTGAAGAATGGCAGCTTTCTGACGAACAGAATATTTTTCATACCAATTGACCAACCGCTTTTCTGATGGTTATAAAAGAGTTTTCGAATAACGTTTGAGACGTTTTTGTTAAAGTTTATAAATTTATTTGTTGAAGTTTGGCTTCTATTCAAAAGTGTGTTCAATTAGTGTTGAAGAATATTCTTCTTGGGATTAAAAAGTTCCTTTTAAACCTATCATTAATATTTTATTGATTTAAGTCTGAAATCCAAATCTGCAGCTCTTTTCCTAATTTGTATTAATTTTTTTTTGTTTTTGAAACTTCTTATCTATTGCTTTGATGATGACAATAACCACATCTTTGCAGAGCTTCAAAGTCACACTTTATTTTCCTAAAAATTATTGCACTATTTAAAGATATTCTAACCTACCTTAGTGAAGCTAAAGTACTAAACAATTGGTTTAAAACCTACTACACATACCTGCCTCAATTCTCACTTCTTTACCAGTTAAAATGAGTATTTTAATCACTTTTGCTAGCCACTACGCACAGTGGGAAAAAAGTGGAAAAAACTCATTGGGGTGAAAGCTGGATTTTTGTATATGTTGGATGTTTTTCTTACAGTTATTATGTTGTAGAATCAAGATGTGAAAGCATTTCTTTCAAAAAAAATTTCTAGATTTAGAAATTTGTATTCAAAGTTGAAAAATTATGAAAACTGATGTAAATATGAGTATTTTTTAAATGGTATAAAATCAGTTAAATTTTCACTTTTCAAAAAATTTTTTTTTTGTAAATATATTAAAAATAAACTGTTTAACAATATCAGTTACAAGTTTAGCGGAAAAATTTTTTTTTCGATTTTTCATTTTAAGAATACTTATAATTTTCCGGAATTTTGAGTTCAAAGATTGTTTTAACTACTTCCTCTGTTTCCCTCTGTGGGCGGACTCATATCATATGAAAGTGTTGAATCTCAGCAACATTTGGCACCAAAAATCTCATCCTAGTTCGTCCTAATAAACTTTTTAGAGCAATTTGAAGCTAAGCAAATGTGAAAAAACGTATTTTCTAAAAAAGCAGATTGTAATAAAAAATGGAAAGATTTTTTTAAAAATCATGTGTTTTAATATGTATTTTTATCCGATGAATTCAAATCTAACGTTAGTTTGAAAATACCTACATATAAAAAAAAATATCGAAAAATACATAAAAAATGGACGGTTTTTAACGTTTTGTGCAATTTATTTAAAATTTTCTGGGGTACGAATATTAGATTCACAGCCGTTTCCTGAAACTTAAGCATTTATGTTCTAAATAAACTCTTATGTGGCAGTTTACGCAGAGGAAAAAGTAGAGAATAGGAGCTTATGTGCAACTTAAATTATTTAAGTTTCGTTTCAGGAAATGGCCCTCAGAGCACAAAAAACTAATATAAAGATATGACTAAAAAATGGCTATTGAGTTGTACCCTTGATACTATTTACCAGCAATCGTGCATAAGATTCTTATGCACGGCAAGGATATAATAGAATCATGCGCACTTCCCATCGGTTCCTTATCGGAAGAAGCTCAGGAGAGCAGGAACAAAGATTATCGGATGTATCGATCGAATAATAGCAGGAAAACATCGCGAATTGCTACAAATGAAGATGTCATGCACATGTTTTTGATTTCATCTGATCCTTTGATATCGTATTTACGCCCTGAACCAAAATCCAAAAAGCGATGTTGATGTAATGACGACTTTTTCCAGTCAGTACAAAAACTTAGATATATTCCAAAAGGCCCTTTTGAGGGCCACAAATATTCAATAAGAGATACTTAAAGATTTCAATTCAATAAAAAAGGGAATACCATTTATTTATTTTTTTTTTTTTCAGATATTCCAACAAGCCACAAATTAACAAATAAATTTCAAAATAAATTTGAATAATTTTCAACACTATTGTGTTTACCTTTTTTAAAGTTGGATTTATGAAAAAAACATAATTAGGGTTCAAATCTATTTTCTCTTTTTGGTAGGCGTGGCAGTGGGCGGTAATTTCTGGAGTTGGTTCCCCTTGCTTTTAATAATCTTGCCTGAAAATTTCATTTAAATCGGTTCAGTGGTTAAGATTTAATTGAGTTTTTTCCAGTTTCCCATACAACGTGAATAACGGTTTCTATTAGAACTATTTTCCTTCTTTCAAGACTTGTTTAAATCTATTCGATATCTTTTTTATTTCCCGAGATATCTTAAAATGTAGTTAGTGGGTTCGGCTTCATATATCATAAAGGAGATAATGACGGTATAATTTATATGGTAGATATACCATGCCAAACAACTCAAGATATCTCAGGCAGTAAAAAAGATATCGAAAAGATTTAAACAGGTCTTGAAAGAAGGAAATCAGTTATTATATAAACCGTTAGTAAATATGTTCAGACAATTTTACTTATATTAAAGAATAGGGTCCGAAATAGTAAAAAAAAAACTTTTTTTGCATTTTCTAACGTTAATATTTCAAAAACAGGAGCTGATTAATTTTTTATGACTTCGAGTTCAAAACATCGAAAACCTTCAGAAAAGTATATTTTGGTTACTCCAAGTCACGTTGTCTTCGATAAATTTCATACAAAAGTACTAGTTTTCAACTTTTTTCAACTTAAATAGCCATTTTTCACTTTAGTGGGCGGGGCAGTGGGCGGAAATTACTGGTGTTGATGTATCTTCATATTTCCTATCATTCCTGAAAATTTCATCAAAAACGGTACAGTAGTTTAGATTTAACGGAGTTTTTTCCACTCTCCCATACAAGGTTCCCCACTGTGCTACGTCTTTCAAACGAAAACTTCTTTGAACTTCAGAGTAACTTTTGTAGATTCTGTTTCCTCGATATAATTATTATTTCAAGATAAGCCCTTTTTGTATGCATATTACAAAGTTTCAGCTGTGGATACTGCGATTTCAAGGACCAAAAGAGTGTTTACTTCTCAAAGGATATGAGAGCATCATCATTATCGCTGTCATTGTCGTCCTCGTCACAAAAGAATTCCAATACCTTTTCGTGGAACTTTATCAACTCGCATATTAGTAAGTTGCCTTTGTGACTTGCATGCATATGCGCTAACATACACGCGTATCCTGATGAAGAAGGCCACTCACTTTACTATACACCAACACATGTATTATGGCTAACTAAAAGTTTGAGGAGGTTTTATCCAAAAGGTTGTGGTTTTGTTGGTGATGCGGTATAGATTTCTATATAGATTACCACTTTCTGCACAAGTGCTGTTCCAACATTGAAATTAGATATCATAACATAAAGTGTTACGTTAGCCGAAGAAGAAGAGTCCTTAAGTAGCTAAGGACTCTAAGGACTACCTACTTTGTCGAAAAGGCTATTTGCAAAAGATGTTGTAGCTAAACTGTTCTCTCCTCTCATACTAACCAAGAGTTATCCAAGAAAATACAGAGAGAGAGAGAAAGAGAGAGTGAGAAAGTCGATGATATGGCTATGGTATAGTTGTGACTACAACATCAAGGAGTACGAGGTGGTTTGAAATCAAGCACCAAAGTATGTACACTTAACTTGGCCGTATCCTTTTGCGAACAATACGAACGACGACGACATGCGATGGCAGTAGTTGTGGTTGCGGTGATGTAAGGTAATATCCTAGCCAAAGTCATCAGACAATTGACAATGGGCTCTTCTTCAATCTGTGGAAGTTTATATATATTGACACAGAGTGTTGGGTAATACAATACCATCTTAAGTGAGTTGATGTCTCAAATTGTGTGGATTAATGAAATCTCATTTCTAATGAACGGCACAAATGCTTACGGTTGGCAGTCAATTATGGTATCCACTCTAAGCTCGCGTTATTTGGTTAATTCGGTGTCGATAAAGGGGTTCCTCTGTGTGTGTGTAGGTAATTTAAGCCGCATACATTGTCTTACGGCCTTGTTTTCTATATCATTGTCAAAAAAAATCACAATACATGAAGTAAGTTATGGTAAAAGGGTTAATTTACTTCAGCTAAGTAAATTGATATAAAACAGTAGTAATTTTGATCAAGTTACTTTTGAATGGGTTTTGACTACAGCCCAAGGAGACAAAGTGGAGATGGGGAAATTTTAAGAAAACTCTTAAATTTGTTGGAATTGTGAATAATTGAATTGAGTATTAGAGTGATGTGATCAGAACTTAAAATAAAATATTTGATTTGAGGGTGATTCGCAAAGGATGCGACAAAAATCTAGAAAATGTACATTTCTTTGAGACAAGACAAAAGAAATCGTATAGAAGATAGGGCCTGTTCCCCCGTTTAGACAGAAAGAACAATTTAATGAAAAAATTAGTAAAAAAAAAATCATGTGTGCAATTCACACGTGGTGAAGTGAAACCTTAAAAAATCATTTGAAAAAATACTGCACCATTAAATAGCTAACAAATTTTCCTGAAGAATAAGGGCCATACCTATTTAAATTTTTACAATGCGCAAAAAGTATAAAATCATTTTTCATGAAAAAAGCAAAAAATAAATCTTTGTTGTCTTCTAACACCATTTTTTAAAAAGACAGCCTATAATAAATTCTATATCATCTGAAAGCTTTTTATTTCACTTTTTTTATAACGCTTCAATCATATTCCTACGATGCCTACAAAAGAAGTAAGAATTTTTTAAAGCCAAACATTTCGAAATTTCAATCTGAGATTACGGTACTTCCTACACTGGTGGCTGTTCATCGGCAACAGATCTCCACTGGTGTTTTGAAGTTTTCACAATTTTCAAGTGGCCAAATAAATGAGAAGGAGCTTTTCAAATTTTCAATTAATTAAATTTCCTATAAGAATCTGTCGTGGTTTTATTTTTCTATTCACTTATTTGCTCATCACAAAATTCCAAAGTGAAACAGTCAAATTGAAAAAACACTTCGATTTAAAAAGCTTAATTACTCGAATACGGCTCGTCTGACGAAAATTTTCAATTAAATCTTTTTTGTAGGAAATTTAATTTTATATAAGAAAAAATGAACAGACATTTTTTTTACTTTGATCGTCTAGCAGTTCTGTTGTAAAACATCATATCATGTATAAAAATAAAAAACATCGATGATAGACCTCTTAAAATTTTTTTTAACGGCTCAAATTTTCACCAAATTTTTTTTTCATCATCCTGAACAAGATTTTCGAAGTAACTTTCAAAAAAAAAAATATTTTATTTTTTTTGGCCCAGTCTAAGGTACAGTCTATTCAAGAAAATTTTAGAAACTGATGGTTTTACAAAAAAATTAAAACAAAATAGCCCCCCCCCAAGATTTATTTTGAAATTTGCCTAAAAATAACTTTGTTGGTTAAAATTTTCAAAGCGAATCAATGCATTTTAAAGCTGACATGTTTATGGCCTTGGCCACTTATCACTGCTTTGAACACCGATTTACAGTTCATACACAAGTAAGCTCTACAATGCTATGATTCGGTTTGACAATGTGAACCAATTAACTAATTTTAAGGCAAATTTAAAAATACAGCTATCTTGTATGGGTCCTCTTTTGTTTTGAGTAGTTCAGGCCGTATCCTGAAGAAAAAACAATTCCAAAAATCTCATAGATAAGAAAAAAACTATTTTTTTTCAAATCCAAAACTCAATTATTTTTTGAAAACAATTCAATTGATTTTTTGAAAAATTTGCAAAACTTGAATATTTCTCAAGCAATTCTGTACTAAAAAATTTAGTACAGAATTTGGTTGAGTCGTTTTTGCGAGAGAGCGAAGAAAATAAGAAAACGGTTGAATGACATGTACCATGGCAAACGATGCAAAAAATACTTTTTTTATTTCAAATGAAATTCAACAGTTTAATGGTTGACGGAAGGTGATTGAAGAGGCCAGGTCTTCTTTTCTCTTTAAAGTTCGAGTGTCAAAATTTAAGGAACAACAATTTTATCGGATCGAATTAAATAAATTGCACGACTGGGGTCGCACGTACTTGCTCTTATGGTAAAAGTTACTCTAATCTTAAAGTTTTTTATTGAACAAAATTAGGGAAAATTTGATATTTTAACGGAATTTCGTTAGTGGTACAAAAAAAATAAAATCCGTTTTTATAAATAATAAAATACCGTTTTAAATGATCTTTTACAAAAAACAAAGTATGCCATTTTATTTCTAGTATAAAAAGGAATTTAAAAAAAAAAAATTTTCGAAAATCGTTAGAGCTATTTTTTAAAAAAATAATTTTTTATATATAAAAATTTTCTAACATTTTTCAAAAAAAAAGTTGATATGCAATTTTGAATAAATAATTAATTTACACATAAAAACAAAATTTCAAATTTTTTCACCAACTCGTTTCCAAAAAATTGATTTTTCAAAAAAAAATTTTGAAATATTTTTTAAAAATCCAAAAATGTGGTTTTTGAAAAATTTTAAATTTTTTTAAATAATGATTGATTAAACGTTTCTGTATTAAAAATTTGGTCGAAATCTGTTATGTCGTTTATGAGAAATTCATAAATCAAAAAAACCGTTCTATCGCAGGTACCGTTAATAACGGTACAAAAAATATTTTTTTTATTGTCAAAGAAGGCCCTTATCTGTAACAGTAAGCAGAAAAATTTTAATCAAAATCGTTAGAGCTGTTTTTGAAATAAATCAACTTTTCTGTTTCCGTTATATGACAGGTACCGTTAGTTTTGGTCCTAAAAAAAAAACTTCAATTTCTCCTCTAGGGAATCACTCAAAACTGTTAACTACCAAGTTTAAAGAAAATCGCTTCAGTAGTTTAGGATGTAGCTCGAGGTTCTTACAGACAGACAGACGGACAGACAGACAGACAGACAGACAGACAGACAGACAGAATATCCGGACCCACTTTTTTGGCATTCTCCATCATCGTAATGTCATGTAAAATTGTTATCTCGAGTTTGATTTTTTTTACGAATCCTAAACTTGCCCTATAGTACCTATATCGCAAGTAAAAAGGAGGAATTAAAAAAAAATTTTAATAAATAGAATTTAAAGAATTAAAGTGTAAACACAAGGATTTTTTCCAATTATCCATTAATCAAAAAATCGTAAAATTTTCAAACTTTTAACAGCTTTTAGATCATTACTTCTGAAAAGTGCATCCTATTGCAACAAAAACATCACCAGACTTTAGGTAAAGATGAAAGTATTTGCTATAGGTAATTAAAGTTTTTCCGCAGTTCTATGGTTCAAAGGACTTGAAATAAAGCACTTTCAAAATCGATTATTTCGTGCAAAAAAAAAATCACGTGTGCAATTCACACGTGGTAGAAGTGAAACCTTAAAAAATCATTTTTCTTGCAAAAAAAAAAAAAATTGAAAAAATCTACCTTTTTTTATTCTATCACCTTTAAAAAAGTTTTTTGTTATAACTTTTGAACTAATTGTGGGCTAACGAAAAAAAGTGATGTAAATAGTTGGAATTAGAATGGTTAATTGATAAAAAATAAAAAAAGTATAAATTTTACACTGAAAAAAAAAAACAAATTTTTATTTTTAAGAAGTTGGTACTTTGAAAAAAGTGTTTTTTCGTGTTCTGAAAAAGAAATCACTTCACACAATTTTATATTTGTTGTTACTTTTGACGTACGTTTGGATATATTTTACTAAGCATGTAGCTTTTCTAGGTACTTTTATGGCAAACAAAAAAAAAAATAATTGATTTTGAGACTTGAAAAATTATTTGTATGTTGTGGTTTTTAATGTTAAATGTCAACTTAAGCTCCTTAACAGGAATGTTATATGAACTACATTCAATTAATTGAAAATGTTAATTCAAATTAAAAACATTTGAGGCGCAATGCAAACACCAGTGAATTTAATTGTTCTTAATTATAAATTAAAAAAGGGTCACTGAGGTGTATACGTACTTTTTTTTTTGGTGTGGTGAATAAAAACTAATTCTTCTATAATTTTTAAACTAAGCTTAGGATAGCAAAAATAAAAGTTGGGCTATCCTGGGCTAACTTTGGGCAAACAAACCACGGTTTTAAACTAACGATTTTTTCACAGGAAAACAAAATTAAAATTATTTCGGTTTCTGATATGAAAAAAAGTTTTTTGTTGTATCTTTTGAAAAAATAGTGCAATTAAGAAAAAAAAAGTTGGGCTATTTTGGGCTAAAGTTGGGCAATCGAACCACAGTGCAAAACCAACAATTTTTACACAGAATAAAAAAAAGTTTTTTTTTTGTGATTTTTGAGGTAAAAAAAAATATTTCCGTTATAATTTTAAAATTAAGGGTGGGCTAACGAAAAAAAATCTTGGGCTATCCTGGACTAGCCTTGGGCAATCGAACCAGACAGGTTTGAAAAAAAAATTGCATTTGGGGGTGCTAGCTTCACATAGCCCAAAAGTTTGGTTTTATTGAAGATTCAAAAAAGTGGGGCGTATTGTATAGTTTTACCCTACGTTTAAATATGGGTTCAGTCAGTCTCCGCGACGTGATGCTAGATAGCAACAAGAACAATAACCCGTTACAAGGTACTTTTAGCTCGTTGTAGTTTACGAATGTCTCATTTTATGTTCTATATAATCGTCATTAACTTGAGTT
This sequence comes from Episyrphus balteatus, assembly GCF_945859705.1. Taxonomy (NCBI): domain Eukaryota; kingdom Metazoa; phylum Arthropoda; class Insecta; order Diptera; family Syrphidae; genus Episyrphus; species Episyrphus balteatus. Next base: position 28,019,050 of record NC_079136.1, on the reverse strand, counting down.
AGGTAGGTACCTACATAGTTCTTTATATGCAAAAACCTCATGCATTTAGATTTTGCCAAAAGAAAGTTTTTATTTTGGACTGGGTATTTTTAATTTTTCTTGCGTTACATGCAATATTTGTGGCTATATCAGCTAACAGTTGTTCTAACGGTAGGCAGAGTAGTTATTTAATTTTAATTGTTGAACAAAGTTACAAAATTAAATATTCCTTAAAATTTAAATACTCTTTCTCCTCAAAGAGCGAGTTATTAAATATTTGAACGATGTGACGAGCGAGCGACGCCCCTCATCATATTTCATTGTGTTCACCTCGAAATAATAATGATTTACCCACAGACAAAATAATAACTCCGCAGGAAAGATCCTAAAGAGCTGATGTAACCAACCAACACCATAACTAACCAACCAACCATCTCAAAACGATTATCCATCTGGGTTATATTCGTGGCAGGTTTGTGTGAAATTTATTTAAATCTCTCTTGTTCTAACGGCAGGCGTGTCGACAAAATTTTTAATTACACGAGCCGTGAAACGTTGATTGCTCAAAAAGGGTACTGTGGAGAGGTATGGAAATGCCCAAAGGTCAAAACAGACTATAACAGACACACACACATACAAAATCCATGAAGAATAAGTCACCATCAACCCATATCCGGGCGTCATCGTCATCTGCAGCTAAGATACAATTAGACCACCTATTGTATCAGAATCTACTCTTCAGTCTTCTGGGGGGCCCAGGCCCATCCATGTGGAATAAAAATATTTAATTTTATTTAAGCTTAATATTTTCTTATATATTTCAGCTTTCAGGCATAATAGAATCATATATCTAGATTTGAAGCTTAATTGCGGCTTAAAGCGTTTGAGGAATATTAATTATTCAAGCAACTTTTGCCACCATTGCACATCTCTCTCTTTGCTTCCCCAACGCTGCTGCTCTCTGCCATTGCAGTTTGTTGTATGCCATAGCGCACATCGTGGCTAGTGTTAGTGAATGTAGCCTAGCTCACCGCTGCTGCTGCATTATATCCTTTGGCATCGGCAACCGAATTTGCATGTTAGTGCGGAGGTGATGGTGCAACGATGATGTTATGCTGCCGCTTCTGTGCCAAGTTCTAGAGAGTACTTGAGAGTGGGCGCATTCTCTAATACTTTAATTGTTCATGCTTTGCTCCTTAACAATGAACGTGTACAAAACATCACACCTCCTCAGTGTGACCTTTGCTCTCTGACGTTTTTGAGATGTTCCTCTCACTTGATTGTGTCGTCGTCTGTTGTTGGTTGTGAAAGTGTTTTTGCATCTTTTCGCACAGACACGACATAATATTAACATAGCAGCGATTTCTTGCTGCTTTTTCCAGCATCACAGCAAGCTACTTGGGATTCATTAAGCAAATTGTTTGTTTGCAAAATCATGAATAATATTTTATTTGCAAATGATCACATGAAAAATGTTAATTCTCTCTCTGTGTCGGTATGGAGTTGAATGTTTCTTTAACTTGGATGAAGATTTTGCGGTTAAGTTCATGAGTAGATTATACAAAAGCGTGATTAAAGGATCGTTATTTCAAAATTAGTTAAAGACTACAATTGCAACGAATATGTTTTTAGGAAATTAATAAAGCCTTGTAACAATTTTATGGAGTATTGTGATTTGTGAAATATTGGCTTAGCTGTAATTTTCCTAATTAAGAATTGAATTACTTTAGTTATCTTCGCATTCTCTTTTGGATATAAAAAAAGCAGGGGAAATTAACACGATGTTGAAGAGAAATCATTCTTTTGGTAAATGCACCAGTCCTCATTCAAAAGTCTTCATAATGTATGAGAACTTCAGGGAGTGAAAATTGTGCCTTCATGGAGTAAAAAGTACTCATTGAAATGTCTTCATTTTGTATGAGAACTTCAGGGAGTGAAAATTATGCCTTCATGGAGTAAAAAGTACTCATTGAAAAGTCTTCATAATAATTGAGAACTTCAGGGAGTGAAAATTGTGAGTTCATAGAGAAAAAAATCCTTATTTAAAAGTCTTCATAATGAATGAGAACTTCAGGGAGTGAAAATTGTGTGTTCTTGGCGTAAAAAGTCCTCATTCAAAAGTCTTCATAATGAATGAGAATTTCAGGGAGTGAAAATTGTGTGTTCTTGGCGTAAAAAGTCCTCATTTAAAAGTCTTCATTTTGTATGAGAACTTCAGGGAGTGAAAATTGTGTCTTCTTGGAGTAAAAAGACCTCATTGAAAAGTCTTCATATTGAATGAGAACTTCAGGGAGTGAAAATTGTGTGTTCTTGGCGTAAAAAGTCCTCATTTAAAAGTCTTCATTTTGTATGAGAACTTCAGGGAGTGAAAATTGTGTCTTCTTGGAGTAAAAAGACCTCATTGAAAAGTCTTCATATTGAATGAGAACTTCAGGGAGTGAAAATTGTGTGTTCTTGGCGTAAAAAGTCCTCATTTAAAAGTCTTCATTTTGTATGAGAACTTCAGGGAGTGAAAATTGTGTCTTCTTGGAGTAAAAAGACCTCATTGAAAAGTCTTCATATTGAATGAGAACTTCAGGGAGTGAAAATTGTGTCTTCTTGGAGTAAAAAGACCTCATTGAAAAGTCTTCATATTGAATGAGAACTTCAGGGAGTGAAAATTGTGTGTTCTTGGCGTAAAAAGTCCTCATTCAAAATTCTTTATAATGATTGAGAACTCCAGGGAGTGAAAATTGTGTCTTCATGGAGTACAAAAGACCTCATTGAAAAGTCTTCATATTGAATGAGAACTTCAGGGAGTGAAAATTGTGTGTTCTTGGCGTAAAAAGTCCTCATTTAAAAGTCTTCATTTTGTATGAGAACTTCAGGGAGTGAAAATTGTGTCTTCTTGGAGTAAAAAGACCTCATTGAAAAGTCTTCATATTGAATGAGAACTTCAGGGAGTGAAAATTGTGTCTTCTTGGAGTAAAAAGACCTCATTGAAAAGTCTTCATATTGAATGAGAACTTCAGGGAGTGAAAATTGTGTGTTCTTGGCGTAAAAAGTCCTCATTTAAAAGTCTTCATTTTGTATGAGAACTTCAGGGAGTGAAAATTGTGTCTTCTTGGAGTGAAAAGACCTCATTGAAAAGTCTTCATATTGAATGAGAACTTCAGGGAGTGAAAATTGTGTGTTCTTGGCGTAAAAAGTCCTCATTTAAAAGTCTTCATTTTGTATGAGAACTTCAGGGAGTGAAAATTGTGTCTTCTTGGAGTAAAAAGACCTCATTGAAAAGTCTTCATATTGAATGAGAACTTCAGGGAGTGAAAATTGTGTGTTCTTGGCGTAAAAAGTCCTCATTTAAAAGTCTTCATTTTGTATGAGAACTTCAGGGAGTGAAAATTGTGTCTTCTTGGAGTAAAAAGACCTCATTGAAAAGTCTTCATATTGAATGAGAACTTCAGGGAGTGAAAATTGTGTGTTCTTGGCGTAAAAAGTCCTCATTTAAAAGTCTTCATTTTGTATGAGAACTTCAGGGAGTGAAAATTGTGTCTTCTTGGAGTAAAAAGACCTCATTGAAAAGTCTTCATATTGAATGAGAACTTCAGGGAGTGAAAATTGTGTGTTCTTGGCGTAAAAAGTCCTCATTTAAAAGTCTTCATTTTGTATGAGAACTTCAGGGAGTGAAAATTGTGTCTTCTTGGAGTAAAAAGACCTCATTGAAAAGTCTTCATATTGAATGAGAACTTCAGGGAGTGAAAATTGTGTCTTCTTGGAGTAAAAAGACCTCATTGAAAAGTCTTCATATTGAATGAGAACTTCAGGGAGTGAAAATTGTGTGTTCTTGGCGTAAAAAGTCCTCATTTAAAAGTCTTCATTTTGTATGAGAACTTCAGGGAGTGAAAATTGTGTCTTCTTGGAGTAAAAAGACCTCATTGAAAAGTCTTCATATTGAATGAGAACTTCAGGGAGTGAAAATTGTGTCTTCTTGGAGTAAAAAGACCTCATTGAAAAGTCTTCATATTGAATGAGAACTTCAGGGAGTGAAAATTGTGTCTTCTTGGAGTAAAAAGACCTCATTGAAAAGTCTTCATATTGAATGAGAACTTCAGGGAGTGAAAATTGTGTGTTCTTGGCGTAAAAAGTCCTCATTTAAAAGTCTTCATTTTGTATGAGAACTTCAGGGAGTGAAAATTGTGTCTTCTTGGAGTAAAAAGACCTCATTGAAAAGTCTTCATATTGAATGAGAACTTCAGGGAGTGAAAATTGTGTCTTCTTGGAGTAAAAAGACCTCATTGAAAAGTCTTCATATTGAATGAGAACTTCAGGGAGTGAAAATTGTGTGTTCTTGGCGTAAAAAGTCCTCATTTAAAAGTCTTCATTTTGTATGAGAACTTCAGGGAGTGAAAATTGTGTCTTCTTGGAGTAAAAAACCTCATTGAAAAGTCTTCATTTTGTATGAGAACTTCAGGCAGTGAAAATTGTGTGTTCTTGGCGTAAAAAGTCCTCATTGAAAAGTCTTCATTTTGTATGAGAACTTCAGGGAGTGAAAATTGTGCCTTCATGGAGTAAAAAGTACTCATTGAAAAGTCTTCATTTTGTATGAGAACTTCAGGCAGTGAAAATTGTGGCTTCATGGGGTAAAAAGTACTCATTGAAAAGTTTTCATAATGAATGAGAACTTCAGAGAGTGAAAATTGTGCCTTCATGGAGTAAAAAGTACTCATTGAAAAGTCTTCATTTTGTATGAGAACTTCAGGCAGTGAAAATTGTGTGTTCTTGGCGTAAAAAGTCCTCATTGAAAAGTCTTCATTTTGTATGAGAACTTCAGGGAGTGAAAATTGTGCCTTCATGGAGTAAAAAGTACTCATTGAAAAGTCTTCATTTTGTATGAGAACTTCAGGCAGTGAAAATTGTGGCTTCATGGAGTAAAAAGTACTCATTGAAAAGTTTTCATAATGAATGAGAACTTCAGGGAGTGAAAATTGTGCCTTCATGGAGTAAAAAGTACTCATTGAAAAGTCTTCATTTTGTATGAGAACTTCAGGCAGTGAAAATTGTGGCTTCATGGAGTAAAAAGTACTCATTGAAAAGTTTTCATAATGAATGAGAACTTCAGGGAGTAAAAATTGTGTGTTCTTAACGTAAAAAGTCCTCATTTAAAAGTCTTCATTTTGTATGAGTACTTCAGGGAGTGAAAATTGTGTCTTCTTGTAGTAAAAAGACACCTCACTGAAAAGTCTTCATAATGAGTGAGAACTTCAGGGAGTAAAAATTTTGCATTCATGGAGTAAAAAGTCCTCATTCAAAATTCTTTATAATGAATGAGAACTCCAGGGAGTGAAAATTGTGCATTCATGGAGTAAAAAGTCCTCATTCAAAATTCTTTATAATGAATGAGAACTCCAGGGAGTGAAAATTGTGTCTTCATGGAGTAAAAAGTACTCATTGAAAAGTCTTCATTTTGTATGAAAACTTCAGGCAGTGAAAATTGTGGCTTCATGGAGTAAAAAGTACTCATTGAAAAGTCTTCATTTTGTATGAAAACTTCAGGCAGTGAAAATTGTGGCTTCATGGAGTAAAAAGTACTCATTGGAAAATCTTCATTTTGTCTGAGAACTTCAGGGAGTGAAAATTGTGTCTTCATGGAGTAAAAAGTACTCATTGAAAAGTCTTCATAGTGAATGAGAACTTCAGGGAGTGAAAATTGTGTCTTCATGGAGTACAAAAGACCTCATTGAAAAGTCTTCATAATGAATGAGAACTTCAGGGAGTGAAAATTGTGTGTTCTTGGCGTAAAAAGTCCTAATTGAAAAGTCTTCATTTTGTATGAAAACTTCAGGCAGTGAAAATTGTGGCTTCATGGAGTAAAAAGTACTCATTGGAAAGTCTTCATTTTGTCTGAGAACTTCAGGGAGTGAAAATTGTGGCTTCATGGAGTAAAAAGTACTCATTGGAAAGTCTTCATTTTGTATGAGAACTTCAGGGAGTGAAAATTGTGTCTTCATGGAGTAAAAAGTACTCATTAAAAAGTCTTCATTTTGTATGAAAACCTCAGGCAGTGAAAATTGTGGCTTCATGGAGTAAAAAGTACTCATTGAAAAGTCTTCATTTTGTATGAGAACTTCAGGGAGTGAAAATTGTGTCTTCATGGAGTAAAAAGTACTCATTAAAAAGTCTTCATTTTGTATGAAAACTTCAGGCAGTGAAAATTGTGGCTTCATGGAGTAAAAAGTACTCATTGGAAAGTCTTCATTTTGTATGAGAACTTCAGGGAGTGAAAATTGTGTCTTCATGGAGTAAAAAGTACTCATTAAAAAGTCTTCATTTTGTATGAAAACTTCAGGCAGTGAAAATTGTGGCTTCATGGAGTAAAAAGTACTCATTGAAAAGTCTTCATAATGAATGAGAACTTCAGGGAGTGAAAATTGTGCCTTCATGGAGTAAAAAGTACTCATTGAAAAGTCTTCATTTTGTATGAGAACTTCAGGGAGTGAAAATTGTGCCTTCATGGAGTAAAAAGTACTCATTGAAAAGTCTTCATTTTGTAAGAGAACTTCAGGCAGTGAAAATTGTGGCTTCATGGAATAAAAAGTACTCATTGAAAAGTCTTCATAATGAATGAGAACTTCAGGGAGTGAAAATTGTGGCTTCATGGAGTAAAAAGTACTCATTGAAAAGTCTTCATTTTGTATGAGAACTTCAGGGAGTGAACACTTTGCCTTCATGGAGTAAAAAGTCCTCATTGAAAAGTCTTCATTTTGTATGAAAACTTCAGGGAGTGAAAATTGTGCCTTCATGGAGTAAAAAGTACTCATTGAAAAGTCTTCATTTTGTATGAGAACTTCAGGCAGTGAAAATTGTGGCTTCATGGAATAAAAAGTACTCATTGAAAAGTCTTCATAATGAATGAGAACTTCAGGGAGTGAAAATTGTGCCTTCATGGAGTAAAAAGTACTCATTGAAAAGTCTTCATTTTGTATGAGAACTTCAGGCAGTGAAAATTGTGGCTTCATGGAATAAAAAGTACTCATTGAAAAGTCTTCATTTTGTATGAGAACTTCAGGGAGTGAACACTTTGCCTTCATGGAGTAAAAAGTCCTCATTGAAAAGTCTTCATTTTGTATGAAAACTTCAGGGAGTGAAAATTGTGCCTTCATGGAGTAAAAAGTACTCATTGAAAAGTCTTCATTTTGTATGAGAACTTCAGGCAGTGAAAATTGTGGCTTCATGGAATAAAAAGTACTCATTGAAAAGTCTTCATTTTGTATGAGAACTTCAGGGAGTGAACACTTTGCCTTCATGGAGTAAAAAGTCCTCATTGAAAAGTCTTCATTTTGTATGAAAACTTCAGGGAGTGAAAATTGTGCCTTCATGGAGTAAAAAGTACTCATTGAAAAGTCTTCATTTTGTATGAGAACTTCAGGCAGTGAAAATTGTGGCTTCATGGAATAAAAAGTACTCATTGAAAAGTCTTCATAATGAATGAGAACTTCAGGGAGTGAAAATTGTGCCTTCATGGAGTAAAAAGTACTCATTGAAAAGTCTTCATTTTGTATGAGAACTTCAGGCAGTGAAAATTGTGGCTTCATGGAATAAAAAGTACTCATTGAAAAGTCTTCATTTTGTATGAGAACTTCAGGGAGTGAACACTTTGCCTTCATGGAGTAAAAAGTCCTCATTGAAAAGTCTTCATTTTGTATGAAAACTTCAGGGAGTGAAAATTGTGCCTTCATGGAGTAAAAAGTACTCATTGAAAAGTCTTCATTTTGTATGAGAACTTCAGGCAGTGAAAATTGTGGCTTCATGGAATAAAAAGTACTCATTGAAAAGTCTTCATTTTGTATGAGAACTTCAGGGAGTGAACACTTTGCCTTCATGGAGTAAAAAGTCCTCATTGAAAAGTCTTCATTTTGTATGAAAACTTCAGGGAGTGAAAATTGTGCCTTCATGGAGTAAAAAGTACTCATTGAAAAGTCTTCATTTTGTATGAGAACTTCAGGCAGTGAAAATTGTGGCTTCATGGAATAAAAAGTACTCATTGAAAAGTCTTCATAATGAATGAGAACTTCAGGGAGTGAAAATTGTGCCTTCATGGAGTAAAAAGTACTCATTGAAAAGTCTTCATTTTGTATGAGAACTTCAGGCAGTGAAAATTGTGGCTTCATGGAATAAAAAGTACTCATTGAAAAGTCTTCATAATGAATGAGAACTTCAGGGAGTGAAAATTGTGCCTTCATGGAGTAAAAAGTACTCATTGAAAAGTCTTCATTTTGTATGAGAACTTCAGGCAGTGAAAATTGTGGCTTCATGGAATAAAAAGTACTCATTGAAAAGTCTTCATAATGAATGAGAACTTCAGGGAGTGAAAATTGTGGCTTCATGGAGTAAAAAGTACTCATTGAAAAGTCTTCATTTTGTATGAGAACTTCAGGGAGTGAAAATTGTGTCTTCATGGAGTAAAAAGTACTCATTAAAAAGTCTTCATTTTGTATGAAAACTTCAGGCAGTGAAAATTGTGGCTTCATGGAGTAAAAAGTACTCATTGGAAAGTCTTCATTTTGTATGAGAACTTCAGGGAGTGAAAATTGTGTCTTCATGGAGTAAAAAGTACTCATTAAAAAGTCTTCATTTTGTATGAAAACTTCAGGCAGTGAAAATTGTGGCTTCATGGAATAAAAAGTACTCATTGAAAAGTCTTCATAATGAATGAGAACTTCAGGGAGTGAAAATTGTGCCTTCATGGAGTAAAAAGTACTCATTGAAAAGTCTTCATTTTGTATGAGAACTTCAGGCAGTGAAAATTGTGGCTTCATGGAATAAAAAGTACTCATTGAAAAGTCTTCATTTTGTATGAGAACTTCAGGGAGTGAACACTTTGCCTTCATGGAGTAAAAAGTCCTCATTGAAAAGTCTTCATTTTGTATGAAAACTTCAGGGAGTGAAAATTGTGCCTTCATGGAGTAAAAAGTACTCATTGAAAAGTCTTCATTTTGTATGAGAACTTCAGGCAGTGAAAATTGTGGCTTCATGGAATAAAAAGTACTCATTGAAAAGTCTTCATTTTGTATGAGAACTTCAGGGAGTGAACACTTTGCCTTCATGGAGTAAAAAGTCCTCATTGAAAAGTCTTCATTTTGTATGAAAACTTCAGGGAGTGAAAATTGTGCCTTCATGGAGTAAAAAGTACTCATTGAAAAGTCTTCATTTTGTATGAGAACTTCAGGCAGTGAAAATTGTGGCTTCATGGAATAAAAAGTACTCATTGAAAAGTCTTCATAATGAATGAGAACTTCAGGGAGTGAAAATTGTGGCTTCATGGAGTAAAAAGTACTCATTGAAAAGTCTTCATTTTGTATGAGAACTTCAGGGAGTGAAAATTGTGTCTTCATGGAGTAAAAAGTACTCATTAAAAAGTCTTCATTTTGTATGAAAACTTCAGGCAGTGAAAATTGTGGCTTCATGGAGTAAAAAGTACTCATTGGAAAGTCTTCATTTTGTATGAGAACTTCAGGGAGTGAAAATTGTGTCTTCATGGAGTAAAAAGTACTCATTAAAAAGTCTTCATTTTGTATGAAAACTTCAGGCAGTGAAAATTGTGGCTTCATGGAGTAAAAAGTACTCATTGAAAAGTCTTCATAATGAATGAGAACTTCAGGGAGTGAAAATTGTGCCTTCATGGAGTAAAAAGTACTCATTGAAAAGTCTTCATTTTGTATGAGAACTTCAGGGAGTGAAAATTGTGCCTTCATGGAGTAAAAAGTACTCATTGAAAAGTCTTCATTTTGTAAGAGAACTTCAGGCAGTGAAAATTGTGGCTTCATGGAATAAAAAGTACTCATTGAAAAGTCTTCATAATGAATGAGAACTTCAGGGAGTGAAAATTGTGGCTTCATGGAGTAAAAAGTACTCATTGAAAAGTCTTCATTTTGTATGAGAACTTCAGGGAGTGAACACTTTGCCTTCATGGAGTAAAAAGTCCTCATTGAAAAGTCTTCATTTTGTATGAAAACTTCAGGGAGTGAAAATTGTGCCTTCATGGAGTAAAAAGTACTCATTGAAAAGTCTTCATTTTGTATGAGAACTTCAGGCAGTGAAAATTGTGGCTTCATGGAATAAAAAGTACTCATTGAAAAGTCTTCATAATGAATGAGAACTTCAGGGAGTGAAAATTGTGCCTTCATGGAGTAAAAAGTACTCATTGAAAAGTCTTCATTTTGTATGAGAACTTCAGGCAGTGAAAATTGTGGCTTCATGGAATAAAAAGTACTCATTGAAAAGTCTTCATTTTGTATGAGAACTTCAGGGAGTGAACACTTTGCCTTCATGGAGTAAAAAGTCCTCATTGAAAAGTCTTCATTTTGTATGAAAACTTCAGGGAGTGAAAATTGTGCCTTCATGGAGTAAAAAGTACTCATTGAAAAGTCTTCATTTTGTATGAGAACTTCAGGCAGTGAAAATTGTGGCTTCATGGAATAAAAAGTACTCATTGAAAAGTCTTCATTTTGTATGAGAACTTCAGGGAGTGAACACTTTGCCTTCATGGAGTAAAAAGTCCTCATTGAAAAGTCTTCATTTTGTATGAAAACTTCAGGGAGTGAAAATTGTGCCTTCATGGAGTAAAAAGTACTCATTGAAAAGTCTTCATTTTGTATGAGAACTTCAGGCAGTGAAAATTGTGGCTTCATGGAATAAAAAGTACTCATTGAAAAGTCTTCATAATGAATGAGAACTTCAGGGAGTGAAAATTGTGCCTTCATGGAGTAAAAAGTACTCATTGAAAAGTCTTCATTTTGTATGAGAACTTCAGGCAGTGAAAATTGTGGCTTCATGGAATAAAAAGTACTCATTGAAAAGTCTTCATTTTGTATGAGAACTTCAGGGAGTGAACACTTTGCCTTCATGGAGTAAAAAGTACTCATTGAAAAGTCTTCATTTTGTATGAAAACTTCAGGGAGTGAAAATTGTGCCTTCATGGAGTAAAAAGTACTCATTGAAAAGTCTTCATTTTGTATGAGAACTTCAGGGAGTGAAAATTGTGGCTTCATGGAATAAAAAGTACTCATTGAAAAGTCTTCATTTTGTATGAGAACTTCAGGGAGTGAACACTTTGCCTTCATGGAGTAAAAAGTCCTCATTGAAAAGTCTTCATTTTGTATGAAAACTTCAGGGAGTGAAAATTGTGCCTTCATGGAGTAAAAAGTACTCATTGAAAAGTCTTCATTTTGTATGAGAACTTCAGGCAGTGAAAATTGTGGCTTCATGGAATAAAAAGTACTCATTGAAAAGTCTTCATAATGAATGAGAACTTCAGGGAGTGAAAATTGTGCCTTCATGGAGTAAAAAGTACTCATTGAAAAGTCTTCATTTTGTATGAGAACTTCAGGGAGTGAAAATTGTGCCTTCATGGAGTAAAAAGTACTCATTGAAAAGTCTTCATTTTGTATGAGAACTTCAGGCAGTGAAAATTTTGGCTTCATGGAATAAAAAGTACTCATTGAAAAGTCTTCATAATGAATGAGAACTTCAGGGATTGAAAATTGTGCCTTCATGGAGTAAAAAGCCCTCATTCAAAAGTCTTCATTTTGTATGAGAACTTCAGGGAGTGAAAATTGTGCCTTCATGGAGTAAAAAGTACTCATTGAAAAGTCTTCATTTTGTATGAGAACTTCAGGCAGTGAAAATTTTGGCTTCATGGAGTAAAAAGTACTCATTGAAAAGTCTTCATAATGAATGAGAACTTCAGGGAGTGAAAATTGTGCCTTCATGGAGTAAAAAGTACTCATTGAAAAGTCTTCATTTTGTATGAGAACTTCAGGGAGTGAAAATTGTGCCTTCATGGAGTAAAAAGTACTCATTGAAAAGTCTTCATTTTGTATGAGAACTTCAGGCAGTGAAAATTGTGGCTTCATGGAATAAAAAGTACTCATTGAAAAGTCTTCATAATGAATGAGAACTTCAGGGAGTGAAAATTGTGGCTTCATGGAGTAAAAAGTACTCATTGAAAAGTCTTCATTTTGTATGAGAACTTCAGGGAGTGAACACTTTGCCTTCATGGAGTAAAAAGTCCTCATTGAAAAGTCTTCATTTTGTATGAAAACTTCAGGGAGTGAAAATTGTGCCTTCATGGAGTAAAAAGTACTCATTGAAAAGTCTTCATTTTGTATGAGAACTTCAGGCAGTGAAAATTGTGGCTTCATGGAATAAAAAGTACTCATTGAAAAGTCTTCATTTTGTATGAGAACTTCAGGGAGTGAACACTTTGCCTTCATGGAGTAAAAAGTCCTCATTGAAAAGTCTTCATTTTGTATGAAAACTTCAGGGAGTGAAAATTGTGCCTTCATGGAGTAAAAAGTACTCATTGAAAAGTCTTCATTTTGTATGAGAACTTCAGGGAGTGAAAATTGTGCCTTCATGGAGTAAAAAGTACTCATTGAAAAGTCTTCATTTTGTATGAGAACTTCAGGCAGTGAAAATTTTGGCTTCATGGAATAAAAAGTACTCATTGAAAAGTCTTCATAATGAATGAGAACTTCAGGGATTGAAAATTGTGCCTTCATGGAGTAAAAAGCCCTCATTCAAAAGTCTTCATAATGAATGAGAACTTCAGGGACCGAAAAAAGTGACTTCATGGAATTATACCTATATTTTTTTTTTTTCTATTTATAACCAAAATAGGCCACAAAGCTACAAAAACTGAATACTTTTTACATACAAAAAATTCAAAATTTACACTGCGACCCTTTTAAAAATATTTCAAACCAAATTTACATCCGCTAACTCAATACACAGAACATCAGTTGCACCATACGTTTATAGTTTTTTTCACATTCATTTTTTTTTGTCGGTTGTTTTTACTTCCTTTTGCATCCAATATAGTGTCATCCATTTACGGGTAATCCGCGCTGCCAAAAATTCTTCATTGTGTTCGTTGCAGAATAGAATGCGGCTCCATAAAGTTATTCATTCTATATAAAGTACTCTTTCAAGTTCTTTCACTAAACTATCCCTCACACAGCTTGAAGGCATGCTCAGGACGACAAAGAATATAAATACAAAAAAAAAGAAGAAAAAGAAGTAGAAAAAAAAACCAATAAAACACCAGCTAAAAATTGAATTGCATCCAAGTATCTATCAGAAGACTTTAACTGGCACTGTGCTAGGATACGTGGTGGTAAAAGAAGCAGAAAAAAAGCACCACCAATAGCAATAGAGCCAAGAAATTTGAAAAATCCCCGAAAAATCCCTCAAAATCTCTTCGCTGAGTGTATCAGCAGCGCATTAAACCTAATCAATTTGAATACAAATACGAATATAATGTTCGTGGACGGCAGCGGTGGCAGTAGCGAGAAGAAATCCTCGAGAAAAAGGACGACTTGGTGGAAGGGATATTGAAAAGTCGGCCAAACAGGGATCTACAAACAATAATGCGTTTTAGAACCGCGAACTCAACTCGTTTCGTCGTCGCGTGGATTGCTTCGCATGTTTGTAAGTATGCATGCATGTTCAACTTTTCCCGCAGATTCTCCAAAGCTAAAATTTATGCAAGATTGAGCTCTGCGAGTTGGAGAATAACATTCCATTTGGTTTTCTCGTGCATAAATGCACCTTACGCTACTGTAAACCCTTTCTCCGCATGCATACAAACGAGTATCGTTCAATCAAAATCCAACTTACTTACGCTACATATCTTTTAACTAAAACTTCCTCCTGTAACGCAACCTATATATCCAATCCAACCACAAAAACCTTTTCTGATGGTCACCATTCACGCAAAATTCCGTTTGGCCTGTGTCAAGTGGTAGAGTCGAGTCGAGTCGAGTTGAGTTTCATTGGAAGCAGTCGTTTGGAAGAAGAAAACCAAGGCAATACCAAATACGCTTCTCCATTCTCCATCCATATCGTTGTTGGTAATATTATTCCAAGTAAAACAAACGCTCCCCATCTGCTAGTATGCTAGTAGGTATGGCGAATGGCGATGGCGTCAATGTCCATCAGCCAGCAGCAGGCAGCCCCTGTGCCTGCTTTCTGTTTCTGCCAACATTTACGCCGAGCAATAACTCATGGTACAACAAGTTTTGAAACACGTTTTGCATAATTCAGCATACACTGTCACGCAATAACTGCGCTGCCATGTCATGTTTGTTGGCAGCCCCTTGCCAGCGATATGCGAGTTTGTGTTTCCTGCCAGATCTATCTCGGTAGACACATGTTTACTGTATACATAGTATATCAGTCTTGAGCTGTACGTACGCACTGAAAATATATATATATATGCAAATTCTGTCATTTACGCCCGCTTGCCCTATGGAGTTTTGTGTTGTTGCTATATCCTTGTCCTGTCCTGCCCATCCCTTATTCTTATCAGCAAACGCAATAAGTTCTCTAAATAGCAACGAGTAACTGAAGTGGAAAAAAGTACTTTTTCCTTATAGCAGCTTTTCTCCTTTCCCGTCCACAATCTCGCCATAGAAAATCGAACGAACCACAAACAAAAAAGTAACAGTAAGAAAAAAAAGGAACGCACCGATGTCCTTCCTTCCTGTATACGATACCATAACGTTGCGTGCGTTTGTTGTTTGGAAAATACCTAACGAACCACTGAGCTGACTGACTACTGGCTGAAGAAGAAAAAGGAACCACGAAGGATAATAATTTACCATGTCGGGCACGTACAATGACGATTTGTCACAAAATAATTTTTACGACTTCATTTCTAATGGCGGAAAAGTTCTCCGGTTTTTTGGGGTTTTGAATTTTATTCTTCTGTAACCAGTCTCGGCCGTTGTTGGTTCCTCCGCGAGTCAAGTCAATAAGATTAGAGAAAGAGACTGTAACGAAACTTCATTCAAATGACTTATTTGCTGATTTTAAAGTTTCCGCTTTTTCCGAGAAATGACATTACCAAAATGGAGGACCTACTAAAAAATATGCCCAGAGGAACGGTGACCAGGGTTTTTTTCATGAAAATTTCAAATGAAAAGCTTGGATGAAGAAAAATAAAGACAAAATGAAATTTTCTGAGAACTATTTTTATGATTCAAAGGTTTTTTTTTTTTAAATTTCCTAGAAATAGAAAAAGTACTCACATGTTGGTGAGTACCTCGCTTCGCAAAACTTTTTGTGGCTTGTTGTCAACGTTAAATGTTGAAATTGTACAAAAAAAATCTTAATTAGCAATACTCTGATGAAAAATAATATACCTACCTATTCCATTCTATCTTGTAAACTTAATTTTGAAAAACAAGACTTGTTTACCTTTACTGAGGTCCTTTTTCACTGGAAGAATAGCAAACAGATTTTTTAAAGTTTTAAGGTCAATTAAAGGTCAATTTTTCAAGTTATTAAATAGGATATAGGTTCAGTGTTAAATAAATAGCATGTTCTGGCGAATATTCCTCCTAATTGAATTGATAATGATTTAAACCACGGTAGAACCCGTATCTTTTTATATAATTGTGTGTCACTTTTTTCTAAATTTGTTTTTTTTTTTTGTTTGTTTCTGTGCTCTGCTTGTCACAAAGGTAAAAATACCTAGACCGATATTCTGATCCAAACATCCTGATGGCAGACGGACATGAATAAAAATAAAAATAAAATTCAGAAATTAATTAATCTACTTTTAACAGGGATAATTTACGAACAACGAAAAAACTTACAAAATTAACCTACTGTTGTTGCACTCCCCCCTCCTAAAAGAATTCGACCGTAATACACGCTTTTCTAGGAATGCTTATCAGTACCTATATCCTTGAGCCCAATTTTGGACGGAGTGTCATCCGTCAAACACAGACATTCTTTATTTAGCCGTTTTCATAAAATTTTATCAAAAATATTTTTTTGAAACAAACATTTTTAAGTAAAATTGGTAGGTATGCCGTTTCGTAGCAATTTTATTAACTTAAACCAAAATTTCAAAAAAAAAAAAATCCGTTTTCGAAAAGAATTTTTTTTAAATATTTTTTTTTTTTAATTTTGACCGTTATTCAAATGGGAGATAGTCAGAAGTTCAATGTAAGGTACCGTTTATATCGATTTTGAAAAAAAAAAATTCATCAAAAGATACAACTTTTTTAAAATCTAACACTTGAATTTTCTTATCAAAATCGTAGAAGCCGTTTTTGATAATTTTTAATATATCTATGTCCCTGTACACTGAGGGAAAAGCCACCATAAAACAACGTGAAATCAATGAAAACCACATTGATTTAACTGTTATTCGGAATAATTTTGCGTTGAAGATGAACATTTTAAAATCAATGTGGAAAATAGGTTAATTTTTAATGGTTTAGTATCTTAAAGTCACATAAATCAAAGTAGTTCAATTTTGAATCAACGACGTTTCAACTTCAATTTATTTTTTCCCTCAGTGTAGAGTCTCCAAAATCAGCAAAGTACTGTACCAAGATTGAAGTGGATCGATCCATCCGTTTCATATACAGGGCATAGAGATCCTGACAGACAGACCGACTTGCAAACCTGACTTTTTCCTAATGTGATATTGTTATGTTTGATTGTAATATCACCTCTTTTTTACGAATGCAGCATAACTTGATTATAATTTATGGTATCTAAAGGAGATCGCATTGAGTATGTTCGAACCTGTTCGATAAACATACAACAATACTTTCATATCTTTTTAATTTGATCAAATAAGACCATTTTTGAAATGCTAAATAGTGAAATAATTATTTAAATTATATAAGAAATTCATTTAAGTTCAGATACATGGCAACCATATCGAATGAAAAAAAAACACTTAAGATATTTTGGAACAAAATAGTAAAATTTCTTATGTATCATTTGATGGAGTTGAAGGCAAAAACATACATCAGATTTTAGGCGAGAAACTCTGTAATCTTTAAAATATTGGTTGTAATATTTAAATTTTTATGACTCTATTAAAAAATTGCTAGTAAGTTTTTTTTTATTTTTAACATTCAAACAGAGTTTCCGAGTACTTACTCTGATTTAAGAACTAACACCTGACAATTTTTAAAATAGAAGATGGTGTCAGCAAAAGTTTGATGAATATAGTTTATCCCTTTATTGCATTACAAACAGAGTTGTTTTTTTTTTGTTAGTTTTTTTCTTTTCTTTTTGCATTTTGCAAATAGGGTTGCCATATATTAAGAACCTTATTCGTTTTATTATTTCAATAATTCTTTTCACTGTTTACTCTTTTCTATGGCATTTCAAAAATGTTCTTATTTGATCATAGTCATAGTACAAAGATATGAGAAGACATATTGTTGTGTGACAATTTGTACTTTAATATAATGGTTGCCACATAGAATTTCCCATTTGTACCCATTTCAAAAGTGTCAACTCTAGTTTGTCATTTTCAGTATCAACTAATCTTTCATTCGACACAAATTTTAATTGCTAACCTCGTGAGAAATAAAAAAAAACACTATTTTCTTGGAAAACTTCGGATGTTAATCATTTTTAAACCAGATGAATTTTCTGAACTTATTTTCTCAACCTTATTAAAAGCATGAAGCTTTATAGAATCCTTATAGAAGCTTTAGCCTGTGAGATTTGTATTTTATTTTCAATATTCCATTACTTACTATTTTTGTTTCAACAGTCTTTTTGAACTTTTGAACTAAATTATTCAAGCAATTGAACCCACCACCATACAAAACAGATGGTAACACCATAGGCTTCAGCAGAGAATTGCCTATTTATTGTCCAATGAGTTGCGTGTGCCATTCATTCACCATTCACTGTTTTTATATGAGTGTGTTGCTGTTGACTGTAGTACCCACTGTGGTGTTGAGTGAATTAAACTAAATGCTTTCACTGGCCCTATGCCCCTGTTTCACTCTGTGTTTTCCTGAACTGAGTAGCTAGGGCAATAAAGTGGAAGCAATGACGACGATTGTCGAATTCAAATGATTTGGCCCGCTGAAATGTTTCTGAAATGACAAAATGCCTGGGTCCTTGTTGGCATCCTAGTCAAAGTATTTGTCGTCCATCGAATGAATAAAACAATGATACTGATGGTATGGGCGGTAGCGCGGTGACATGGTGGCAAGGCAAAAGTTGCTGTAGATAGTAATATACATATACAACAAATGGTCGTCGTCCGTTCAGTTGGTATATGGAAAATAGGGTGTTCTTCAATTCTGTGAATGCTCGGCATTGTGTTTTTGTTTAATTTTCAAAAGTGCTGAACTGTGAAATTCATGCACGCACATCAAATGGGTTGTTTGGGTGGATGGAGGAGAGCTAGTTGGAGCACACAATTTTGGGATGAGAGTGGTTGGGGTTTGGGGGTGGAGAGGCTTGTGAGTGTGGATGGCAGCAATATAGAAATGTACGCACATAGTTTTAAGTTTTAAGGGAAAAACACAAGTGAAATGGTTCGTGAAAGAAGGGTAAAATGTTGTCCACAACTGGTCGAGAGGACTTGAACTGTGTAGTGTGTAGGGCTGTGGAATAAAATTACAAGCCAGCACGGCACACGCTCGCTGTTGAAACTAAAAGGTAGCTAACCTATACACAAACACACACACACTCGTAATAACACAACACAGCACAGCAAGGAACTAAAAGTTGCACAGAGGTTGGAGTTCAAATAAAAAAGAGGGTGCTACGGGTAAACAAAGTTATAGCGCCCGGAATGTTGACACAAAATTTTAAAGTTATTGATGCTGAAATAAATAAAATTTCTGTAAATTTCATTTTGCATAATTTAATTTTTGTTTTTAATTGATGTGGCCTCTTGGAAAATAATTGCTAGTATGGTGGAGGAAGAAGATTTTCATTAATCATATTTCATATAGAAATTTTTTTAAAGAAATCATTAATTTAAATGGTTTAATAATAATTTCCTTTTGAAATTAAAAATGTTTTAACCTTTTTTGTAGGAGTATTTTGAAATAAGTATGAAATTAGTATTTTTACTTCATGGTAAATTCCTTTACATTGTCTCAAAAGCTATCGGAGTTATTTAAACAGAATTTGAAAAGAAATATTTTATGCTACGGATCTAGAGTTGTACCTATTGTCTTAAAGTGCCAATCCGGTCACCAGACTTCCTTGTTCTATTTGAACAAGGCAAAGTGAGTTTTAGAGGCTGTAACACTTAACACTTGCATACGCTTTATTAGATCTTTAGGTACTAGGACGGATTTTTTATGAATCAATCACCAGTTTTAAGAACAAAGAAAAATCGAAAATGAGTTTTTTTTAAAGAAATGTCATCTTTAGAGGTAATTGTGAATAGCACGTTCAATAAAACAAAATTGAATTGAAAAGGTATACAGTGTTGTTCCTCTACGCGTCGACTTTGACTGTCTACATTTCAACGTAGACAATTGTGTCAACAATGTAGACAATGTAAACAATTAAGTTGACAATGTAGACAATGAAGACAATTCGTTTCAATCTGTCATTCTTGATGGTTATTTCGCGTGGTTTATTTCAATTTATAAAAAGTGTGTGTTTGATTCAAGTTCAATATCGAAATATTCAGTACTTATGCTGTTGAAACATATATGTCTGCTCGAACTCAAAAATAAAGGTTCTGGTGAACCAAATTTCCTTGAAATAGAATCTAACAAATATGTAGAATGTAGGTGGATATTGCACAAGTTAAAAAAAAGTGTAGGTATATTAAATAAACTATAAAATCACACTGAGCCAAAAAACAACGTAAAATCAATCTAAACCACTTTGAATCAATGGAAAATCACTACATTTTTAGCCTAAAGTGGAAAATGATTGAATCAAAGTAGCACACTTTAAATCAAAGTTGTTCACACATTAAATCAAAGGTGTTCACACATTAAATCAAAGTTGTTCACACATTAAAAAAATAAAAAAAGTAAAACTTGCATCCGCTGGGGATCGAACCTGCTATACCTGGGTTGACAAGCTTGTGCTTTACCACTGTGCCATCTCACTTATAAAAATTGATGTGACAAACTGTAAGTTAAGCATAGGACGACTTTTTAGAAAATTAATGAATATATTTTTCACCATTGATTCAATGTAGAACGGATTAAAAATTACTATGCGTTTTTTCTCTGGGTGCATATTATTTTCAAAAGCATGATGCTTTATCATTCATTTGGGATAAGAATGCCTACAAACCATCCAGAAAACCAACGGCATCTAAATCTGTGGGTGTTTAGAAGGCGAAAAAAAGTTGAAATAAAATTGATTGTCTACATTGTTTACATTGTCGACATTGACATGTAGACAATGATAAATTGTCTACGTTGAATTCTCTACACATAGGCAATCGTGTAGTCTACATTTTTTGTCTACACGGAACAACACTAATACATATTTAAATAAAAATAAACAAAAAAAATTAATTTTTTTGTAAAAGTTACATGGGGTCAAAATTATCTGAATTTGAAGAATAGTGTAAACCCGGGATTATTTCGAACTAAATTTTATTTGTTACTTCGAGTTTTGAACACTTTTCAGATCCAAAATTTAGAAGAACTTATAATTAGCATGTAACTTAATTATTTTTTTTTTTTTTGTTTTTTACAAAATTTTTAATTTTTGTTTTTTTTTTTGTCGCAAACGGGTTCTGAAAAATAGCATACCCATCTAAAAAACGATATTTTTGTTTATAAATCTATCTTTTTTCTATCTGAATATTATAGAGTTGTGTTTTAGGTACGAGCTCTAAAGTGTCTACATTCTTCCAAACTGCATATCAATTTTTTTTTGGAAAAAGTTTGAAAATTTGTATACAAAAAACTACGCCTCCAACAATTACAAGAAATCAAACCATTTACTTCGTTTGGAAGTACCTAAGAACAATTTAAGAAAAATTTAAAAGTTGTTTTCGTAATTTAAAACACTTTTTTTTTTTATTATTTACTTCATTTTTTATAAAAATTAAAATACAAATTGTTTTAATGAATATTTACACAAAAAGCTTTAACCCTCCAAGTCCCGATATCTGTCCCGATTTACAAAATGTCCCGGTTTTGTCCCGACATTCCGTTTCTTAATCAGTCTTTGTTATAAACCTTTATTGAGAAAAAAAAAAGAAGACTTTCTAATGGATGAAAATGATTCGTCTATTTAAACTCGCATAAGAGAATTTAATAGTTACTTATGTAAGTGAGATGTGGAACATTCACAATTAAAATATATTCTAACTTTTTTAAATTTTTTTAGAAGTCCTGGCATTTATAAGAAACATGTTTTTAAGACATTTTATTATGTGTTGAAATTAATAAGCACGATAAGATTTCAGAAAATTGAAATCTGTAAATGCCAAAAGCTTAGGTTTTTTAAGATTTTACCATTTCAGATAAAAACAACTTTTAAACAATTTATTTTTAATGCAGGCTTTAAGTAAAAGTAAAATAAAATTAAAATGACTCTAAGCCTGCATTTAAAATAAATTGCTTTAATTATAAGAAAAGTCACTCAAATTATACAAGAAAAAAACTTTTAGGTTGAATTCGGTCATTCTCCGAAATTAGAAAATTGTTGAAAGCATAAATTGGGGCTTTGGGGCTTTTTTGAAAGACCTATTAATAGACAATTTTTAAGCGAGTACCTATCTACGATGATTTGCGGAAAATTCGTCGAAAACAATTAGTCGAATTACAATTCATCGAACAACAATTCTTCGAATGACAATTCGTCGAATAACAATTCATCGAATAACAATTCATCGAATGGCAATTCATCGAATACAATTGATCGAAAAAACAATTCACCGAACAACAATTCCTCGAATGACAATTCGTCGAATAACAATTTGTCGAATGACAATTTATCGAATGAAAATTCATCGAATAAATTATTAAAAATCATAGGTTGCCACCACAATGTCGTGCCATATATTTTTGTAAAGCGAGTAACTTTTACTTTTATTTAGCATTTAAATAAAATGAATTAAACGAATTTGTCATTCGATGAATTGCTTTCGACGAATTGTCATTCGAGGAATTGTTTTTCGAAGAATTTTCATTCGAAGAATTTGCGGAAAATGCATCCAAAGTTATCGTTAAATAAAAAGAAATGAACACTAAATCAACCACGTAAAACAAATAATTGAGTGTTTTCTTAGAAAAAAGTTGTTTTGTTTTTTTTTTTAATTAATTTTTCAGAAACGACAAGACATTTTTGCATCAGGTTTTCTTTGTTTCCTTAAAAAAAAAATTAGCTTATAATAACATAAAATTTTGAAAAAATTAGTTTGATTTTTTTTTTTTTGTTTAATTTTGTGTTTGAAAAAAAAAATTGGAAAAAAGATTCAATAAAACGGTTTTATTTAAATGCAAAATTAGAGTAAAAGTTACTAGCTTTACAAAAAGATATGGCACGACATTGTGGTGGCAACCTATGATTTTTAATAATTTATTCGATGAATTTGTCATTCGATGAATTGTCATTCGATAAATTGTTATTCGACGAATTGTCATTCGAGGAATTGTTGTTCGGTGAATTGTTTTTTCGATCAATTGTATTCGATGAATTGCCATTCGATGAATTGTTATTCGATGAATTGTTATCGGACGAATTGTCATTCGAAGAATTGTTGTTCGGTGAATTGTTTTTTCGATCAATTGTGTTCGATGAATTGTAATTCGATGAATTGTTTTCGATAAATTTTCCGGTGACCATCTACGATAAATGTGATTTTGTTTTATGGATGAAAACTTTATTTTTTTTTTTCAAACGAAGATTTTCAAAAAATTTAATTTTAATTAACTCATAGCTCCTTTTGCAAGAAGTTCACAAAAATTAAGGATTAAGGGGTATGCATGGAAAAGTTTGTAATCACCTACGTAATTCTTTTTATTATTTTCGATTTCATGTATTTTTTTTTTTTTGCTGTCCCGATTTTTTCGGACTTTTGAGACCTGTTGTCCCGACATTAATATCATTTTATCTGGCAGCAAGTTTTACCATAAGAGCTAGTTCGTGCGACCCAGTAGTGCATTTTATTTTTGTTTTTACACAAATTTAATATTTTTACTTGCTCTAGGTATTGGTTTCGTGTCAAAAAGGTCGAGGTTTAAAGCAAAACCAACATAACGGACAGACATCAAGCTGGGTCCTGATGGTTGTATTTGATAGAAATTTGCTACAAATCAATTTTATGTTATTTCCAAGACTTTTTTTTTTATTTTTTTAATAATCTCATTTTTAGCGGGTATCTCTAATATAACGTTTTCGAGGTATTGCAATTTTCTCGAAAACGGTTCTAACGATTTGGATTAAATTTGGTTGACATAATGAACTAAGTGATTTTCACAAAACTGCGTTATTAGATTTTCTCTAATTTTCTAGAATGAAAATGAAAATTAAATCGCACCGGGGGTTAACAAAAAGATAGGAACTTGAAACTTGAAGAATAATTTTTTCTTATTTATTTTGAGGTGTAGGTATGTGCCCTTAAACTCAACAGTTTTTTATATTTTGGCTACTTTTCTTTATATCAACTTTTATTTTTTTTTTTTATTGGTTTGAAAACTTTCCAAGCAAAAGAATGAACAATATATATTCATATTTTCAGTGGAAGACTTGGTTTCTTTATTTGATTGTTTAATAATTTTTGCAAAGCAAAATAATTAACCCTCTGTCGACACACGAGTTTAAATTTGACAGAACAAAAATAAAAAAGTCTCTTTATAAATGTGAAAATACATATTAATTTTTAAGGAATTGTGAATACAATATTCGAATTCCTCGGAAAATTCTAAATCAATTTCATATATGTATGATTCTCTATAAAATATTGAGACCGAAAAAAGTTCTAGCGACATGAAAAAGTATAAGCCAAATTCCCAAATTCGCACCCGTGTGCCCAGGGTCGGACTGGCCATATAACCGACTTGGCGATTGCCACCTGGGCCCTCAGATATCCCAAATTTACAAAATAATAATAAAAATAAAAATTTCAAGTATTAAACAATGCCCGTTCAACAAGTACAGGCTCTAAATCGGACTATTTGACTATATTATATTTATAATTATATAAGAAGTGTAAAGTTTTCGGGCCCCAGGAGTGCACGAATATGTACCCTGTGGGCAGTCGGGGCAGTACCTCGGGGCCCCCACGTATATCAGGGCCCAACGTTGGGTTGTATGTGTATTGAAGAAACAGGATGTGCACTCCGTTTCGTAATTTTCGTCTAAGATATTCATCTAAAGGACTTCAATCAACAGAAACAGAGTAGATACAAATTATGGGGTTTTTCGCGTACTGCTTGGTTGGCTAGCCGTACCAAATATATTTATAAAGAAAATGAGAGTGAATGTTTCCAGCTTCATAAAAGGCTGAATTTTACTCTGAATGAATGCAAACAATCAGAACCGAAATTCAGAACTTTTCGAAATTCAAAAAAAAGTTTTTAAAATAAAGAAAGAAAACATCTTATAAGCTCAATACAATTTGTCGAAAATCCTTATAGAAAATAAATACAGGATTATTTTAATTAATTTTTTTTTGTTTATAAGTCATTCCCTGTTTGCAGCTACATGTTCAAAAATTTCAAAATCATTATACAAATTGTAAGGAATCCCGCTTTTTAATAAATTTTTGCAACTTAGTTTGTGAAGAACTTTCAATTTTTTTTTAATTTAAAATTTTTCGACTGTCTGTTTTTTTTCCAACAGAAATTTTGAATAATACTTATCAAAAATAAAAAAAAAAACTTCATACATTTTCTATAAAGGAAAAATAAAGACAACAAAGGCCTTAAACTAAAGTCTTGTACCGAGGCCCAAGGAGCTCTCAAGCATGCCTCTTGGGGCTCTTTTAAGATGTAATTTTTAAAATTAGAAACGCCAAAAGAATGAAATGTTGGAAAAATTTGTGCAAAAATTCTGCTAAGAAGCACCAAAAATCTCAATAAAAGTATACTTTCCTTTTCTGAGACAAAAAAAAATTAAATTTTTGTAGTATTATAATTTTTTTTTGTATGCAGCGGTGACGGGCCCCTTTTTCATTTTGCCACCCGGGCCCTTTTGCCCCAGTTCGACCCTGCGTGTACCTATCACGTCACAAAAAAAGAGGTGTGCCTACAGAGGGTTAATATTTAAATTGAAAGGTTTTTTTTCATTTTTTTTTTACACTTTTTAAAATAAAAAATTGAGCACTATTCTGACATCAAAGGGCAAAATGACTGGATAAAATCACCCATTCTGAATAAAAATTTCAATTTTCTTTTCCTTTGTATGCCCTAAATTTCAAACTTCATAGTTTTTATGATCTATCAGAATATCGAAGGACCTATTCTTGCTAAGTATCAAAAATTTTGAGGTGTTGTTTTTGACAAGCTCAACATAATATACTTCGAGTTCTTATCTCTGGGTTCATTTGTATAAAATGTAATAGTTTTTCAGCTTAGAACAAAGTGAATCATATAAACCTGGTTGAACCTGGGAAATACAAACAAAAATATACATACACTTCAGGTTTAGCAATCACTATCTTCATTCACTGTAACACACAGAAAAGAATATTGAATTTTCCCAAAATCCTGCAGAATTGTCTAAAACAAACTTATATTAAAAAAACTCCGTCACAAAAAGGAATGTACCCATTTTTCTATTTTCTATAACGACCATGATAAAGATATATACAGTTCTGCTACTAAGTCTATTAGTTTTCGAAGACCCTGTTTTCACTTGCAATAATATCTCTCTAGCCTTCTTCCAGATTTGTCGATATTCTATACGCCTTCAATTTTGTTGTGGTATTGAAAATTGCCAGAAAAACTGGCACCTGCATAATACAGACCAATAGGTACTTCTATTGAATGTTTTTGCCAAAAATATTTCTTCATTAAATAGCTGTTTGTGTTTTTTCAGGAATTCTACTTCGATTTGGGTTTGCTTTCCATCTTTCTATATTCTGTTTGTTTGAATCTTTTAACGATTGGTATTTTCTATCTTTCTCCATTTTGTGTTGTTGAAAAGGTTTACTCTGTGTATACGTGATTGCGTTTTCGCACAAAATTCCAATCATATCGTTTTATTGATACCAAAGAATTAATACACACAGGCATACAGGCTACACACGGCACAAACTAACATTAGGCACTGTTCACTGTTCTTCTCATAGTTCGTAGTACCTAGTTATTGCAAATTTTGAGGTGAAATAAGGTAAATATAAAGGAAAAAGGTATTTCAGAAAATAAAACTGTTATTGGTTAAGCAAATAACCTACGGTAGTAATCTTCAATTTTGGTTTTTGCCATTGTTTGGCTTGTATAGGGTAAGCTATTGTGTTGTCAATAAATATTTTTTGGTTTTGAATTCCGTGCACCGTTATGTGTGCAATTGTAGTAGAGTCAACATTTTGTCATGGAATTCCATGGATATTACAGTGTTTTCCACATAAGTTTGTGTTTAATTTACGAGGAACATATGAAACGATAGGAAGTACTGATCATTAAGGTGGGTCGAAAAATATTTTTTTTTTTCGAATTTCAAATCGTAATAGCGCGGAAAAGTTGATTGTGCTGAAGTCTAAGAAGGGTTTAAGAAATAATCAAATAGGTTTGGTTTATATTATAAGTACTTCCCGCGCGTCGTTGGACAGAACATAGGAAATAACACAAACAGCCATTATTTAATGAAGAAATATTTTTGGCAAAAACATTCAATAGGTAGGTAAGGTACCTATTGGTATGGTAAGGTATCTACAAAAAACTATAAGGTTTATTTTGCAAGAACTACTTTTTACCTGCATTTGAGGGATTTCGGGAATCAAGTTCCCAGGTGGAAAAAATATTTTGAAATAATAAAAAAAAAAAATCCCCTAATTTTTGCTAAGGTATATGAGGCAATTTTTACTTGCGATATAGGTACTATAATATCAAGTTATGCATTCGAACCAAAAAAAAAAGTTGAGATAACATTTTTCTATGACATTACGATGGTAGAGAATGCCAAAAAAGTGGGTCCCGGAAGTCCGTCTTTCTGTCTGTATAAGGAGCTACAGCCTAAACGGATAGACCGATTAATATCAAACTTGGTATGTAGCGTTTTTTGGCGACTCTCAGGAGGGGTTTTTGGAATTAATTTTTTTGGACCAAAAATAACGGTACTTGTCATACACCGATTCTACTCCAACGATTTTGTTTAAGAAATTCAAATGTTAGTTTTAAGCTAAGGCTCAACAGGAAAATTTTTTTTTTGGAAAATCATTATTAACGGTACCTGTCATAGAATAGATTTTTTTCAAATCCGATTATCTCCGAAATTGCTTATTCGATTTCAACAAAACTTTTTGTGAAGAAGCATTTATACAATTTAAATATAAGCCAAAAACAAATTTCCAAAAAAATAATTTTTGGATTTGTAAAAAAATTTTGAAATTTTTTTTTTGAAAAATCAAATTTTCGAAAACGGTACATTGAATTTTTTTGAAATTTTGTTTTTAGATGTTAATAAGGGATTTCTACAAAATGGCATACCAATTTTATTTTAAAACATTTTTTCCAAAAAATTATTTATAAAAAAATAGTTTTTTAAAAAACGGCTCTAACGATTTCGAAATTTTTTTTTTTTTTAAATGCATCTTAGCATATCAATCAAAAGTGCATACTTGTTTTAGAGGGCAATTTGATTTCAGATTTTATTTTATTTAAAAAAAAAACGAATTTTATTTATTTTTTTTTTTCAAATTTCTATATAAAAAGTCTTGAAAATTTAAGCAACTTTAACTCTAAGAGCAAGTTCGTGCGACCCAGTTGTGCATTTTATTTTATTTAAGATACCTATAGCTTTAAAGGAAAAATGTTTGATCAGGTTCTTGTCTACATTAAACAGCGTTTTCAAAAATGTATAAATTATGTCTGTCAAGGTTAAGTGAGGATATGTTTTTTTTTTTTTGTATTTTGTATTGGTCAACAACTAGAACCATGTAAACCCTATTAACTCGTTCCTTTCCACCGCCCACCAACTTAATTAAAAGTATTTGGCAACCCTGAATCCCTGACTATACCATCTTATACCATCTATAACCAACGTTAAGAACCGCCGCTTCCAGTAAAACAACAATACAACATTTACATTAAATAACCGACAACTTTACTTCCCGGACTAAAATGAATTTTATAAAATGGAAACCTAGCCTATAAATTACACCAACAGGAACACAACATTTAGTTTTTATTTGTATAAAAAAACTAGCTGACCCGTCGGACTTCGTTTCACGTTTTCTAGTGAACCTTTTTCAATACCAACAGAAATCGAGTGTCAATAACAAATCTAATATACATAAAATTCTCGTATTGCGGTGTTTCTTATCAAACTCCTCAGAAACGGCGGAACCGATTTTTAAGAAATTTTGTGTGCATATCGGGGAGGTCTGAAAATCGACCAACATTTGTTAATACATAGATGTTTAGGGTGGTCCAAACAAATCTTTGGTATTAGACAGAGAGCCCACACCAAATTTTGGGAGAGGTAAAACTAAAATGTGAGTATGCAGCTTTAAAGCCTTAAGGCCTCTGTCATTTCCCCAAAGCCTGAATAATCCAATCTTGTCGACGCGACAAATATAATTCAAGATATTAGCTTTTTTGTAACTAACCTTATCATCCCTATTCTTGGAGAGTTCTGAATTAAAAAAGAAACAAAAAATTCAACAGAAAAGTCTTCAAAACAAAACCGCATAAACAGCTCATATCTTGAATTCTATCCATCACACCGTCAAGATGGAAATCTTTAAGCTGAGGAAAAATGACAGATCGCAGCTCATATATTCAGAATGTGAATTTGTGTTGATTTAGCCTACTCACCTTCATTGAAAAACTCGAGTAATTTAATTCCCCGAAACCAATGACGTGTATGAAAAATAGATGTAAGCCGACCTACCGATATGCGTGCAAAATTTCAACAAGCACTGCGACAGGAGAATGTTATATATTAGATATAATTCTAATTAATTTTACTTATATTTTCCTGTTTAACTTTTATATAATCCACATTTCCTTTTCCTAAAAAGTTTACCTTCTTAGTAGTAGTAAGAAATTGTACTAAAATAGAGATTCCTTAACCCTTTCGAACCCAAGCTATGAAAATCAATATTAAAAAATGTTTTTTTTTTTTCAGTATTATCGTTTCAAAAACATCACAACTAAGAAATATGAATAGCAAAAAGTTATGTTCCAAAATAATAAATAGCAAAACAAATGTGTTATTCTCATGTTACATGTAAGTAACATACACACCTATGACCACAAAAAAAAGTCGGACAACTGAGAAAATAACTTTTTATAGAACAATAATGTATGCTACTTCTTCTTATCCAAAACACTTTCTGTATTAACATTTTTTATATCTTTTTTTTCAAAATTATGACCCTATATAAAAATTTTTTTTTTTTTTGCAACAAAAAAAAAAAAGTGGATTTCTCGCCCTTTTTCGATAAAAAATAAATTGCACGACTGGGGTCGCACGTACTTGCTCTTATGCTTAAAGTAACTATAATGTTAAAGCTTTTCATTCAAGAAATTTAAAATTTGATATTTTGACGAAATTTCATAAGTAGGTAGTATAAAAAAATTAAATCTGTTTTTATAATTAATTAAACTCCGTTTTAAATTATCTTAAAAAAAAAAAAAAAATATGCCATTTTATTTCTTGTATAAAAAGGTATTTTTAGAAAAAAATTTTCGAAAATTGTAGGAGCCGTTTTATAAAAAAATAATTTTTTATATATAAAAATTTTTTAACATTTTTCAAAAAAAAAGTTGGTATGCCATTTTGAAGAAATAATTATTTTACACATAAAAACTAAATTTCAAAATTTTTCATTGATTCGTTTTCAAAAAATTGATTTTTCAAAAAAAAATTTTGAAATATTTTAAAAAAAACCAAAAATGCGTTTTTTGAAAATTTTCTAAAATTTTAATATTATCTTTACTTACACACTTTTGTATAAAAATTTTCATTTAAATCGGGTTAATGTTGTACGAGATATTCAGAAACCAAAAAAACCGTTCTATGACAGGTACCGTTAATAACGGTACAAAAAATATTTTTTTTATTTAAAAGGTTGGCTATTATGTGTAGTACTACACACAAAAATTTTAATCAAAATCGTTAGAGCCGTTTTTGAAAAAAATTAACTTTTCTATTTCCGTTATATGGCAGGTACAGTTAGTTTTGGTCATAAAAAAAAAATTTCAATTTCCCCTCTAAGGAATCACCAAAAACTGCTAACCACCAAGTTTGAAGAAAATCACTTCACTCGTTTAGGCTGCAGCTCCAGATAGAGACAGACACACAGACAGACAGACAGACAGACAGACAGAATTGCCGGACCCACTTTTTTGGCATTCTCCATCATCGTAATGTCATGTAAAATTGTTATCTCGAGTTCGATTTTTTTTACGAATCCTAAACTTGCCTTATAGTACCTATATCGCAAGTAAAAATTAAAAGTATAATATTTGACTAACTTTTTGTACTTATCCAGTAAATAGGCATTATTATCTTTCAATTAAGCCATCGAAACCTAAAAAAAATATTTAATAGAATATTTTTTACGAATTTTTAAAGATATGTTACATTAGAGTAACGCTGTCCATCGCACTAACCATTAAGACACAACTTTTAAAGCCCTATTTTGTTAATCTTAAGATAACATTTTATTTTTTTAATAATAAAAGAACTTTGAACTTCGATAATTTTCAAAATGAGAAAAAATGATAAAATATTAGAAATGTCATCTTCCATGTCAACCATCAAAGACTCCTTCCAGATTTATTATGTTTTTTTTTTTTTTTATAATACCATAAAATTTTATCAGTTACCTAAAGTAAACATTGAACCACAGTTTTGGTGGGAGTACCTACCACCACTTTACCACCCATCCAACTATACCACCGCTGCTGAGGAAAAAGATTTGTGCTGTGTGAGCGCGGTCTCTTATCTTGTTTGTTCAATAGCTACACGAAATGGCGAAGTTGACCAATGTTAGAAGTATAGTTAGCCATCACGACCATTCTGTCAGCTCCGCGACACTGCTCTACACCCACCTTTGTTGGTTTTGTGGTCGGGTGTTTTCCTGTGGCATTTCAAGTCCAACACACACTCAACTTTACCTACAACTGTGTTTGCTATACTCGGTAAGGCAGCAGGGTGGCAGTGGGCCTTTGTCTGATATACTATCACAATCGAATAACAGATGACTAGGATGACGGGAACGACGACGACCAACGACGATCCCCATCCACTTGCATGGCGGATGACTACTATGAGCCAAAAAATAAGCGCAAAAAACACCACCTCCAGAATAAAGGAGCATTGCAGAGTGTAACCATAAAAATCAAGGCACTTCATCGTGTGATGAGTTCCGGCCAAACGAAAGATGAACAACACAAGATAACAGCACTGTAATTAAAAGGAGCAAAAACAGAGAAAAGAGATGGAGACACGAATGTGTTGGTTGGTTGTCGGATAGAAAAAAGAGATAGAATCCAAACACACAAAATGAAAACAAAAGAAGAACAAAAAAAAAAAAAAAAATAGAAATAAAATGCCAACACTCTATGCGCCAGACAAAACCTAGAAATGCAGAACTAGAAAAGTTTAGAGAGAGTATTAAATGATCCAGCCATTGCCATGCCGGCTATATGGCATATATCACAGATGTAGGTACACAGAAATGGAGGAACAACAACCAAGGTTTTGGTTTGGTAGGTAGGATAGGTATATTTGAGTCTAAGTCCTGTTCGGCTATCTCTGTATCCTTGTGCGAGAGAGTTTGGAATGGAAACGCGGTAGCATGTGGAATGTAATTTGCACCTATTCTTGTTCTGCAGATGTCTGCCCTCAATATCCGTTCTACGACGAGTAGAATACTCACGGACTGATGGGTATCACGATGGCAGCCACTTGCTATCGCCACCGAATTTTTTTATTTTTTTTTTTTTTTTTTGAAGGACTTTTATTTTCATTGTTTTTTTTTTTTTTTTTGAAGCAGGATTTTAGTTTTTGTGTGCCGCATAAAGAATGAGAGGCAGGAAACAAAAAAAAAAAAACTAACAAAGCTTAACATCCAACACCTAATGTTGGTTTCAGTATCCAATTTTGTTTTTGTTTTTTTTTTTTTTATTGTTATTTCAGGAGTTGTATCTGTTTCTTTCTATTTTTTTTTTTTATATTTATTTGATGAGATTTTGGGTTTGTTTTTTTTTTTTTTTCTTCTCGTAATTCGTAGCAAAAGCCATGAATTACTCGAAGTGAGAAGAATAACACTTAGGTAACCGCGAAGTGTAATTAAATTCCTTTCATCAAACTGGATACATTTTTAAGTTTATACAAATTCCAATGTTGTCTTAGAAAAAAGAAAGGATTCTGTGGTGAAAAGAATAGTACCTTCTTCTATGCTAGTAATTATAGATGAAAAATGCCTTCAGTAATCGAAGAGAATTCGTGTTTGAAACGATTTAGAAAACAATCTTCATTTTTAAAGTGAAATTTTTTCTTACATGTACGAATTTCAATGTTGCAGTACCTTGAAAATTTATTGAAGGGGAAGTACATATCGCAGGTTAAGAAAAAAAGTTTCACAACTCAAAAACACGATTTTTCAGGAGAAGTTAAGTAAGAAAATCATAAAACTATATTTACATATAAAACAGATGACTGCTGCTGAAAACTGTTTTTCAGATTGAGTCACGATATTAAGTACGAATGTAACTTGACCTTGCGAACTCGAATATCGACTTGATTCAAAATCGAAAAATAACGGTACCTACTTGTCATATGCCAATTTTAGTTAAGTTGAAATTTCTCAAAAACGGCACAAAAGATTTTGTTGAAAAAATTCAAATGTAAGTATAAACAAGCGCTATCTTTAACTGAAAAAAAAAACTTTTTTGGAAAATCATTTTTTTAATCTGATTTTCTCCGAATCTACTAATTCGATTTCAACGAAACTTTTTGTAAAAAAGCACTTATATGATTTTAATACATACATAAGCTAAAAATAAAATTTCGAAAACCGGACATTGAATTTTTTTGAGATTTCGGTTTTAGATGTTGATTACTGGTTTCAATTATAGGAATTTTTGTAGTGACCTCTTCAAATAGTATATAGGCTCCAGGTCAACGTGGAGCCTGCATCAAAGTTTTTCATAGATTACTGGTTTCTACAAAATGGCATACCAATTTTATTTTAGAAAAAAATATTTATAAAAAATTAATTTAATAAAAAACGGCTCTAACGATTTTGAAAATTTTTTTCTAAAAATTCATAAAACAAATGAAATTGCATACTTACTTGTTTTGGAGGGCAATTTGATATCAGATGTTGTTTTTTTCCTTTGAAAAACGATTTTTATGTGTTTTTTTTTTTTAATTTTTTTTGTTTATGTTCAAGAATTACATTTATGTACTAAATTTATATATAAAAAGTCGTAAAAATTCTATCAACAAATTTTTAAACTCGAAACTAGCTTTAAAAGTTCTTCGATCTTCGATACACAAAATCAATACAATTCCTGTAAAATAAACAGCAAGAAACTTAAGATCCTAATTTAACAGAAGAAAAATTGTTAGTTTAGATTGGCGTTAAAAAAAAATAAAACAATTTTTAAACTTAACTCTAATTTTTGTAATTAATTCTATCCTACTCTATTGAAAACTGGTTTGACAAAAAAATTAAATTTTATAGTTTCATTTTAATTTTAATTTGGTTGCATTTTATAAAAAAAAGATTCAAGAATTACCTTTTTTTTTCTTTCTCCAACAACGATAAATATCTACATATTCCAATTATGATGAGGCCTTAAATTTGAGGTTAAAAACTTCAAGCACCCAAATATTCACATATATTTTTTGATAATTTTTTTTAATATAAATAATTAATTAATTAATTAATTAAGATATAAATTGATTTTTTAATAAAGATATAAATTTCAAGCAACAAAAACAAATTAAAAAAAAAAATTTTAAATGATATAGAATTGGGTAACTGTGGCGTATGTGTAACATTTTTTTCTATTGAAGAACTTAAGTGGTCTTAAGTGGTTAATGTTTACCATTTTATTATCATTCACTGACCTTAAAATTAATTAAGGTGGTTCTTCGAAATTCTAATATAATAAGAGGTTAGTATTTGATCAAACTTACAAGAGTATTACATAATCGCAGTTATAGCTATTTGAATATGTGGCGTACTTGGCGTGAAATAATGTGTCTTCTCTATTTATAAAAACTAATAACACC
Source organism: Episyrphus balteatus (assembly GCF_945859705.1). Classification (NCBI taxonomy): domain Eukaryota; kingdom Metazoa; phylum Arthropoda; class Insecta; order Diptera; family Syrphidae; genus Episyrphus; species Episyrphus balteatus. The sequence goes on along the minus strand of NC_079136.1, from coordinate 27,984,904 downwards.
CAAACAAAGAACGTTTTAAAAGCTAGAAAGAGCAAGATTTTACTAATTCTAGTTCAATCAATTAATTTGTCTACACAAAAATTTTTTGTTATCTAAACTAGGGATGTTGCGGATGTGGATTATTTCTCATCCGCGGATACAGATGCGGATGCGGATTTTTGAAAGTTAACGTCTGCAGATGCGGATGCGGATGTTTAAGATCTTAGATAAAAAATTAACATAAATGAATTAAAATAATGATACAGTTATAAATAACATTTTTATTATTTGTGTTTAGTAAGAGAAATTAAATAGAGGTGCATTAGACTTAATAAAAAGTAATACCCCCACCTTCTCGGAATCAAGTCGGTTAAACAGAGGTTGGTTAATTAAGCCCGCTCTACTCAATAATTGTTCCCTAGGAAAACTGCCTTGTGGAGTGGGTAGAAATTATCGTTACAGACTACTGGCAATGTCCCTTTTTTTGTCCGGAAAGAAAGATTTCTATTAATAGCCTTTTTTCATCCCAAATATGATAATTTTGCAGTTCAAATTCCAAATTCTAAAAATTTCCTATACAATTCGAAATGAGATAAGTTTGCAAAATTATGTAGTTTGGGCTATAAACTAAGACTTTTACATTTTTTCTGTGTTTTCCTAAAAAAAAGCAGTCACAGACCATTATTTGGTGTATTTCACATTGGTACCTACGCCTTCGCCGGCTCCGTCCAACTTCTTTCTTTTCGCAACTTCTTTGCATCAGCATCCGCATGAAAATCCGCATTGATTATTGCGGGTGCGGAGGCGGATGCAGATGTCCCAAATCATGCGGATGCGAATATCCGCAACATCCCTAATCTAAACTCTCCACTTGAAAAATTGGTAACGATTTTCAATTATCAAACATCAAAAAATCTGTAGTCTTTGTCTTAAAGTCTTCGCCTGAATGAAATTTCATGTTATTGAGTTTCTTTTATCTTATTCTCAGAAGAATGTTTCAATATATTGAACTATACCAATATGAGGAATATTGTACCTGAAGTTATGTCATGATTTTTCATAAGTATCAGTGATTATTAAGAATTCAAGTCAAATTCCTGTTGATTTAACCTTCGAACAGAAAACAAAAAAAAAATCAAATTAAAATTCCTCTCTCAATCACATTCAATCAGCGGAATCAACACAAACAAAAAAAAAGGACTTTCAGTCTCCTATTTATGCTGTGTGTTTTCTTTTTATTTTTATTTTCCTATTAATTCTTTTATTTCCTTTCTTACCCAAAAAGTGTAAGGATAAAACGTGAGTCTGCTTAACTTTTGACCATGGCATAAATAGCGATAATAATTTTTGTTTTTATTGCTTCTTCTTGATGATAAATAATAATCGGGTTAGGAAATGGTTGCGTGACGCATTTGGTCTATAAAGCTCTGTTAAGGACGTCAAAATCAACGATACGATTTGTTTTTGTTTCTTTTCATATTTTCGGATAATTAAAATTAACTGTGGTTAAATTAAAAGCGATTCCAAAGTAAAATCAAACAATTTTCTAAATAGTAAGGTAGAGCAGAGCAGAGTAAAGTGACAGAGGGTGGATAACAACAAGGCGGCAATAAGTCTTTCGATTATTGGCAAAGGCGTTATATACACGTTAAGTGTTTGTTTTGGGAAAATGAAACTCCCTGTTTTTTTTTTGTTTTTGGAATTTGATTTTTGGAGTTGTGAAGGTGGAAGGACACACGCAAAGTATTGGGCGGGCAAAAGGTTTTAACTGGACATTTAACGATTAGATGACAATGATACTTCTTGTTTTGTTTTGTTTTTTGGTTAAGGGAAAACCTTAAAGTATTGCGTGTTGATTAAAAAAGGTGTGAACAATTAAAGGTATGATTTTAGGGTTTAAGAAAACTACAGGTAGTTGGTGATGAAATTAATGATTTTCTGTTTTAAGGTCAATTCGTTTGATAAGTTTCATTTAGGACATAAAATTGCTTTTTACTGCCTTAACTTTTATTACATTTCAAAATAATTAAAAAAGGAAACAGAAAGTTGGATTTCGGTTTCCATTAAAATAAGCCAAATTTCATGCTTCGTGTATTATCGATATATCCCATTGCAGTTCCTGAGTTAAATGAGGGCAATATTTTAAAAACAGGCTGAACAACAATCATTTATTGAACCAATTCCATATTTTAAATATGATATACGACTTTACAAAGGAGTAAATGATGTTATACCTTTATGTTCTTTCAGTTTATTGTTTTATTGCATCAAACATATATTCTATACCAGTTCCAACACTTCTTCTAAACTTAATGTTAAGGATATCACATTAATTTTAATACCCTACCTATATATCTTTGAAAAAATCAATTTTAAATCCCTGTCAACCCTATAAAATCCTTGAAGTCAATTCTGTCCATTCTGTATTTATCATTGTTTTCCTTTTGTTTTATGGGAGTTTTTCTCCAAACACAATACCTCTACGTATTCCATTGAACGGAAAATAATATATAAAAGTACAAAAGGAAGAGAGAGAGAGGGAAAAATGTGAAATAGAATTTAGTAAAACATTTGGTCAATACCATGAGCTTGAGCAACCCATCACCATCAGTTAGCTTTTTGACCATTACCCAAACAACAAGCATTCTTCATTCACTTTTATTTCCTTTCAACAACAAAACGATGTTCGAGAAATTAAGAAATCCGATTAAAACAGAGAGAGAGAAAGGATTTGGTTTCAAACTGGACCTAGACTCATATACTATAAGGTATAGTATGGGTACAGGATGACGACTGCGATGTCGACGACGACGATGACAAGGACAAGGACGAAGGAATAAAGCAATGACTCTAAAAGATTTGTGGGACTAAAAGATTTAACTTCGAATACCCAAAAGGAAATGTATATGTAAAGACTCTTTCCAAAGAATTCTATAATTATGACCGGATATTAGTTTTAACGAGCCTTAAGGACATCTTCTAAAACATTTTGATAAATTGTATCTTATTCTAAGTAAAATTTAAAAAAAATTGTATTAGGTTTCACAATTTTGTAATAAAAAGTATAAAATTGAAAATTTCAAAAGTTTTTTTAAGAAGTTATTATTCTTAATAAAATTTAAATTGTTTATTTTAATAACAAAATAACATCTTATAATATAATAATTACAATTCCTTATTACATAAAATAGAAAACAAAAATAAGAATGAATAAAAAATAAAATGCACGACTGGGTTGCACGTACTTGGGCCAAAATACTTTTTGATGCCTAATTTTGAAAAAAAAAATTTAATTTCTATCAATATATTTTCATATATTTTAATTGAAATAGAATGGTTATACTTTAATCTATTATAAAATAAAATTTACACCGACAGTTTGAACATAAAGTGATCAAAACCAAACAACTGCGTTACTTTACTGCAAATTTCAATTTTATTTGTAAAATCATATAAATAAGCTCTCTAATATTCCTATTTGAAACTATAGGAACAACGTAAGTCTCTTATGAAGTTAAATCACAGAAAAATTAATTTCAATTAAATATTCTTAATAGTTTATTTCATTGTGTTACCAAAAATCAGCTTAAAAACTTTAAATTTTCTAAAAACACCACTGCGTTACCAAAATAAACCACAATCGCGATTTGCAAACAATTCAAACCAAATTGTGGTTTCAAACTTGTAAATGTAAATAATGTTAATTTTATAACTCAATATAGTTTTTCTACTAATTTGTACTTTTTCTTCAAGAAAAATTAAATTCAACCCAAGGGACAACTTTTTAGTCGCACTAAATAGTCTACTTAGTACTTACTCTTGCAGCTCAAAGCACTTTTACGTTAGTTACTTGCAGATTTTAGGAGCTGGCTCTGTATAAATTTTTTTTTTAAATTTGATGTTAGGGAAGAGTCGACATTTAGAGCAAAATTTTGTTAAATAAAAATGAAAGTTTTTTTGTTGTTGACTTTTTTGGAAAAAATAAAATTTCATTTTAGTTGAAATTGCTTTGAATAGTCTCAAATCCCATGCGCTCTGCAATGCGTATAAATATATTTTATTGGAAACAAATTTCTTTTTTGATCATAAATAGTTTTCTGAACCAGGGCATTGCACGGCGCAAACACTATGCGTCAACTTCAAAGAGCTTTAGAGCCGCCATTTTGTTTTTTTTTTTACTTCAAAAAAATTGTATCAATACTTCATAATTTCAATAATATCATATACTTTTCCAAATTTCAACAACTGCTTTCAGTTTTCCAAAAAAAATTATTGAAAAAGCTGTCTTCCAGAGGGATTTCCCCCCTTAACCCCTTTGTACCCGGCGGCAAAGTATTACGTCTGCAAAGTTTAATCAAAATCGTTAAAGCTGCTTTCGAGTTATTTGGTATAATTTAAAAAATTATATGGGGGTACATTTTCTAAGCAAGATATGTATAAAAAAAAACCAAATTTGAAGAAAATCCGTTAACCCGTTTAGGCTGTGGAAATATGTACAGATGGACGCACAGACACACGGACGGAATTGCAAGACCCACATTTTCGGACTTCTCCATTATCGTAATGTTAGTTTTTATTAAAATTTCGACACGAAACCGGCCGGTCTTAGGCCCGAAGCTAGGATTTCGTTTCGGAGGGGGCTTTGTTGAAATTTTTGTGAACGTTTTTGTAATAAGTTAAAGACTATATGCATACTTCATGCTAAATGTACAGTAGATAACCAACATGAATTTTTTTTTCTCATAAAACTATCCCTGGAAGTTGCAAAGACAATTCTTAATTTCAAATTATATATACTAGGGAGTTTGTTATTTTTGAATCAAGTTAATAAGTTGAAAAACTGTTTCTAAATAATAAAAAAAAAACCCTAATTTTTTCAGATTTTTATTTTGACGCTAGATGGCGCCCCAAGAGGGTTCAAGTTTTTTCTCATTTTAAATAGGTATATGTGGACATCTATTATATATATTAAAGTTTGGTTTTGTGTACGTTCGCTAACCGGCCACACCGACTGACTTATTTTCTTAATTTTTTAAATCAAAGAGGCATAAGAGGAGAAGGTTTAAGGCAAAAAAATTTAAGATTTTATAGGGTAAATAGGGGTAACACGACATTGAAAAAAGAGGCTATTTTCTAAACGGTAAGTCGTAAAGAATTAACTCTTTTTGAAATGGTAGACAAATTTATTCAATAGTTAAAAACGGTATTGAAAAAATTCAAAAAAATTTCAGAACCAAATTGTGAAGGTTTTTTTGCAGTCATAGACCTTCGACAAAAGACTAATTACAGGTACGCATAATTTTGCAAAGAAATTTGAGTTACACCATTAGAAAGATATTAAAAAAAAAATTAGGGGTCTTATACAGATACGAAAAGTAATTATGAATACCAGAGTTATGAAAAATCGAAGTTATGTTTAATGGACAAGTTTTTGAAGAATTAATTTTCAAAATTTTGAAAAAAAGGTAAAAAAAGTTCCGAACTAATTTTTTTCAAAATTGTATGTAATTAGTGCAATATCATGAACAAAAATTATGTTATATCTTTTCAAAAACTTTGAAATCGAAGCCCATATACAAGTTAACCAGACCTCTAATTATTGTTTGCTTATATTTAACGAGTGAGAAAACATAGAAAAATCAAATCTTTTCCAAAGTAATATAGATTCAGCCGGTTCTTCGATTTTTAAATTGAACATTTGTAATAAATTAGCAATTGATCTATTGTAGGGTAAGGCTAGGCGCACACATGCGATTTTCAGTCGTTGCTACTAAAAAATTGCAGTCGCAACATAAAATTATCGTGCACACGTGCACACACTTGCGACTAAAAAATCGCGCGACTATTTTTTATTGCAAGAAAAAACATTATGTTTGGTCGAAAGAAAGTTGAACGTTTTTCGATAAAAAAAAATGCATCATCTCAAGATCAAAAGAGCCAGGAGATACTCACTGTTCAAATCTAATGGTCAAATGACCGCAAAGAAAACAATCACGAAATCCGTTCGTAATAGAAAATTTCATACAAATGGTATCTACGATCGGATTTTATGATAAGGTGAATTCATGAAACGGTGTAAGCTCTGGTAAAAGTGGTAAAGTAATAAATGTCTCAAAATTTGGTAAGGGTTTGACAGCTTGTTTACCAGATTAGAAATAGAAATAAATTCTCTGCAATGTGTATGTTTGTATCTTATTTTAGGCCCCACGAGTACCATTATTTCACAAAAGCATTGTTTACTCATTCTATAGTACTGGGTAAATTTCTGAGGGCCTTCTCTTAGGCTAGGCGCACACATGCGATTTTAGTCACACGATTATTCAGTCGCAAAAATGGATCACATGCTTCTAAAAAATAGCCGCGATTAAAAAATTGAAAATTGTCCCATTTTTTTGGCGACGCGATTGTCGCAAATTAAAATGGAACAAATGGACCAGCATAGTTATGCACACACTTGCGACTAAACCGAAAATGACTAAAAAGTAGCTGTCGCAAAGAGGCCAAAGCATGCGCACACATGCGATTTTCAAACACTCGATTTTTTAGACGCAAGAAATGAAACACATTATTTTAAATGAGAGCGCACAGACATGCGATTTTAAAATCGCAAAGTTTAAAAAAATGGATCCGGTTCTATTTTTCGCGATTTTTTTTTGCTGCACATAAGGATATATTATACAGAATATAACGCACCTGCCCGCACGTGCGACACTTGGAACAATTGTCTTAAGTACAATAATGGATATTACTAGAAAGTGTTGTATAGTGGCTATTTTTTTATAAACGATAGGAAATTTAAAAGGAAAATTCCATAAAATTCTTAAAAGAGAAGACCCTCAGAAATTTACCCAGTACTATAGAATGAGTATACAATGCTTTGGTGAAATAATGGTACTCGTGGGGCCTAAAATAAAATACAAACATACACATTAGGGTGGAGTGATTTTATTTTTGTTTTTTATTTTCGAATTGGCATAGTAATAAAAAGTTGCGCTATTTATAAAACGAACAAAACTGTATACTTAAAATTTTTAAATAATTTCATTTTGAGGTCCCCCAAGCCCTCTGAATGCTTAAAAAGGCGACTTTTTGACTTTCAAATTAAATGGGGAAAAATAAAGTTCAATATAAATTTTCTTTTAAATTCATATTTATCTGAGTTTGAATCATCTAAAAAATATGTTTCACTTTACTTTTAATTGAGATTCAATCAAAAATCTTAACAAAGGTGCGGTTAGTTGAAAATCTATAATTCTTTAATTTCGATGTTCATACTCTTCGTAAGACTTTTTTCTAAAAAAATATATTAAAAAGTCAAGTAACTTATTTTTTAGATGTTTCACACTCATTGAAACATGAATTTAAAAAAAAACTATGTTGAACTTTATTTTTCCCCATTTAATTTAAAGGTTAAAAAGTCAATTTTTTAAGCATTCAGAGGGCTTGGGGCACCTCAAAATGAACTTATTTAAAAATTTTAAGTATACAGTTTTGTTCGTTTATAAATAGCGCAACTTTTTATTACTATGCCAATTCGAAAATAAAGAACAAAAATAAAATCGCTCCACCTTAATACACATTGCAGAGAATCTTTTTCTATGTCTAATCTGGTAAATAAGCTGTCAAACCCTTACCAAATTTTGAGACTATTACCACTTTACCACTTTTACCACAGTTAACACTGATTCATAAAATCCGATCGTAGATACCATTTGTATGAAATTTTCCATTACGAACGGATTTCGTGATTGTTTTCTTTGCGGTCATTTGACCATTAGATTTGAACAGTGAGTATCTCCTGGATCTTTTGATCTTGAGATGAGGCATTTTTTTTATCGAAAAACGGTCAACTTTTTTTCGATCAAACATACCTAATATTTTTTCTTGCAATAAAAAATAGTCGCGCGATTTTTTAGTCGCAAGTGTGTGCACGGTAATTTAATTAGTAGCAACGACTGAAAATCGCATATGTGCGCCTAGCCTTAAATTTTTATGAATTTTATGGAATTGTCCTTTTAAATTTCCTATCGTTTATAAAAAAAGAGCCACTATACAACACTTTCTAGTAATATCCATAATTGTACTTAAAATAATTGTTCCAAGTATCGCACGTGCGGGCAGGTGAATTATATTCTGTATAATATATCCTTATGTACAGCAAAAAAAAATCGCGAAAAATAGAACCGGATCCATTTTTTTAAACTTCGAGATTTTAAAATCGCAAGTCTGTGCGCTCTCATTTAAAATAATGTGTTTCATTTCTTGCGTCTAAAAAATCGAGTGGTTGAAAATCGCATGTGTGCGCATGATTTGGCCTCTTTGCGACTGCTACTTTTTAGTCGTTTTCGGTTTAGTCGCAAGTGTGTGCACAACTATACTGGTCCATTTGTTCCATTTTAATTTGCGACAATCGCGTCGCCAAAAAAATGGGACATTTTTCAATTTTTAAATCGCGGCTATTTTTTAGAAGCATGTGTGTTCACCGGCATTGAAATCCGTGTGATCCATTTTTGCGACTGAATAATCGCACGACTGAAATCGCATGTGTGCGCCTAGCCTAACCCATTTTTTGTACTCAGGTAATATAATGTAATACAAGTACGGCCCTGATTTCATTCCGACAAAGAAGTCAGGATACACTCTTATAGGGAATGAAATATCTTTGGAAAAATTATGATGTGATTGCTTTCCGTACTGGACTTCGTTTGTCCAGACCTATAACATCCTTCCCACTCCCTATTTCCTACACCATCATCAACCTTCCTATTTTCTTAGTTATTTAGGTGTCGGTCTAGAAATAAGGATTAGAATCTTGTTTTTGTAGCTTGCAGAAAGTATAGTAAAAAATACAAAAAAAAAAAAAATATTATATCTTTAGAAATCCATAGATTTGAAAGCATTGAAAAAAAAAATGATTTAAAGATTTTCTCCGATGAAGTTTAAGTGAGAAAATTTGCAGTAGGAAGTGGCAACATAATTTCCTTTTTTGCTGTACAAAATTCTCTCAATCTCTCTCTCTCTAACACTGATGCATGCACAAAACATGTGTATAAAAAGACTTACATATGTGTATAGAAATACATTTTGATTTTGTTCTATATTAAACAGCAGCCTTTTAGCTGGTGCGGTCTCCATTTTGATTTTTCGGTAAATTTTTATGGATAAAATTTTCTGTTCCCTCTCGGATTCTTAGTCCTATGTCCGGGTCGTGGTGTATCGTGGTCAAAAAATTGCACAATAAGCTCTTCGAGTAAGCAGCTTGCTTTTATATTTTTCAATAAATTTTCTCCACCTAACCTTTTGTACGTGTGTGATGCAAAAGGATTCTTTTCCGGTTTTGTTTCATCAGATCTAATTTTTTTTTTTTTTACTTTTTTTTTGTATTATTTCTTTCCTTCGCTTACGTAAACATTGGATGCATTCGAAATTTTTCGAATTCTCACTTTTATTGGTACCCTCTACCCATATGATTCACGATATAGGTAGTATGAGAACCGATACTTAATGGTCGGCTTATGTTTATGTACACACATACTTTCACCATTCTACACCTAATGGTTATAATGTTGCTTTTTATATGTCCCTCTATATATATTTATATATTGGTTTTATGTACATACATTATGATGGAAAACTTTTAAGTCTTGAAAAAGAAAGAGTGCTTTAATTTGTCCTTTCGCATTTGGCGATTTTTATTCTTCGAAGCCATTTTGTTCTTTTGAATTATCACCGTAAATGTGCAAAGCCATTAGTTCAAACAACTGTGAAACATGAAATGATAAAGTAGGAGTCGTTGTGTGGGGGGGGGGGGGCAATGTGGATTGTAAAGAAGTTTTTTGTATCCAATACACAATACACACATACCTGTGTACCTACATGTAATTGCATTAAATAATATTTTTGATTTATTGTTAGTGGATGTCAATATAACATATATTTTTTTATTTGTTAGAGCTTAGATAATTTTTTATTTAATTTAGTGGAGTAACTAAAACAAATTATTAGGGAACCAAGCCGAACAGCTCTGATTTTGATGATCTTTTTTTTTCAAACGTCGGTAATTAAAATTTCTTTAAAGTCTATAGGTTAAAAATTGCCGATGTTGTCGTATTGTTTTTTTAAATTAAAATTAAATATTTTTTGAACAAAACCATTTTGTTTGCTTCAATTTCATAAAATAAATTATACCAATAGATTCTCTAGGTTATTTAAGGAAAAAATATATTTGGAAGTAAAAGACAATCTTCCATCGTTTAATCGATAAATGCAATTTTCTCACAAACTGACTTCAAACACAAAAAAAAATATTTTGAACACAACGGCAACATCTATAATATTAAAAAAAACACATTTTAAAAAAGCCAAAAGCTCATTCCTATCTATAAAATTTAAATCCACAAAATTTTATGAATAGTTTTTAAAAAAATGGTCAGAATTAAAAAAAAATGTTACCTATTAAAAAAAAATTAAATGAATATTTTTCAAACTTTTTCGTAATAAAATATGAATTTATTTTTAAAAATATTTTGGCCATAGATATGATTAGTTAAATTCCGAAGAAAAAAAGGTAATATACATGATAGTTTTGAAAAAAAAAAAAATTAAAAATTACTCAAATTTCATTGGATTTTTCGATATAAAAACTGAATTTTTGCATTGAAATAACTGATTTAATCAAAGCTTTTGGCAATTAAGAACATTAAACTTTTGCGCATGATAATATTACCTTTCATTTAATATATTACACATAACGGTACGTGCTCTACAAGTTATATAATCTTTAATTGAAAAACTTGAAAAATACCTCAAAACACCTGTGAAGATTTATTGCCGATGACCAGCCAGCAGTAGAGGAAGTACCGTAATCTCAGTTTGAAATTTCGACATGGTTGGCTTTAAAAAATGCTTACTTTTTTTGTAGGCATGGTAGAAATATGATTGAAGCGTCATATAAAAGGTAAAATAATAATGATTAAAATTTATTATAGGTTGTCTTTTAAAAAATGGATTTAATGGCGTTAGAAGAGAAAAGAAATTGATTGTTTTGCTTTTTTTATGAAAACTAATTGGGTTAAAAAAATTCTAGCTCTTTTTGTAGATGTTGTATAGACATGGTCGATATAAATATTTTGAGCTGAAACAATAAGCTTTCAGATGGTATAAAATTTATTGTAGGCTGTCATATAAAAAAAAGTGATGGAATAAAAAAAAAGTTATATTTTATCGATTTTTTTTTTGCAACAAAAATGATTTTTAAGGTTTCACTTCAACCACGTGTGAATTGCACACATGATTTTTTTTTAGTTGTGACGTTGTTCTTTTCAACATTATTTAGTAAATATATATATGTACTAAAAAAAAAACTTCATTTTCATACGCCCTCTTAAGCAAAGTGAAAAATCTAATTAGTTGTTTAATTTATTTTTGCCTGATGGTTTCCTGTTAGGTACACACACACACACACACATAAAAAACATACGCTGTAATAAATCACAATGTATGCTCAGAAAGTTTAAAGCCAAATACAAAAGTTTGAAGTCAAAGTTCATGGACCAAAACCTTCCACATTTCACACATAAGATTTTCGCTGATTTGCTCGACACCCGCAACCCGGATGAATGTGAATTGCAGTCAGCCATCAGTATAGTGTAGCTCTAGAGAAGCAGGCACCCATGCTTTGCTCCGACCGTATCGTGCCATGCTATTCCAGCCAGCCATCATCATGCTATATGCCAGGACATTTCTGGGTTTTACCCCAAAAGTAGGTAAATAATTTTAAGTTTCGTCTAATTAATAAGGCAAATTGTTTTCCCTCTCGACCTCGGCTTGGATGTAGTTTACAACTTTGTGTTTCTCTTAATTGTCTCGGGCAAAAGGACTTGTGAATGGATACAGTTGGTAGTGCATACATATAGAATAGCATACAGCCATGACAAACGAGGACGACGAGGATGTCTAAAATTTGAAGTTAGATTTTCTCTAATTCTTCAGCGCACCGTACCGCACCGCATCGCACTTCACCGTCACCGCCACCGCCACCGACCCCTCTTTTACTGCGTCATTGTGTTGGAACCCAAAATGCTGCTTGTTTGTAGATTTAAATTATTGGTTGAATAAAAGTTTATCAGATCGGCAGCCAGCAGACGGATGAGGATGGAACCAACATGAAAACTGGCCCGGCTAAATGGGGGATTGGTGTGGGTAGATTTTTGGTTAGTTTTCGCAGCTATTGTTTAACTTGTTGGGAATTTTATATAATCCTTATCAAAAGATAGATAACTCTGGGGACCTAGAAGCAGGACTATCCCCTCCGTGCGGAGCTCTCTAGCTGCCACAGCAATGAGGATTGTTATAATTTGTGGCTAATTTACCAAATACTGTGGCCAAATATTTTGTTCAAAACTACTCAATTAAGGGTACTGGCCTAATTAACTGAATGAAATTCTTTGTTTTATATTTTTTTTTTTTTTTTGATTCTACTGTTTGTTCGTTCTATTTTACTCTTGGGCATTTGTTGGTCAATTTCAAAAGGTAGGTATACGTACTTGTATAAATTTGAAAAGTTTGCCTTTATTTTATAATTCACACAACAATAGAAATTGTTGAATTAGTTTATATAGTATTTAATTGTTTGGTATATTGGAAACTTTTTATGGAGTTTCAATTTAAACTCAAATATTTCAATAACCTTTAAAACTCAATGTTTTTGTAATAATGAGTGGTTTTTTTGTAAACATTTCGTTTATGTTTAAAAATAAAGATGAAACAGAAACACTTGTATGGGTAGTTGCAAGAAATCGTTTCGCGATTTGGTTCAAAAGATTTCAAACTTTATTGAAATACTAATTTAAACAAGAAGAAGGTACAATCTGAAGAGGCAGGCCGTCAGTGTCATTTCTGTCCATGGGAGTACTGATGTTGGAACAATCAGAAATGATCCGATCTGAGCTGTACAAATTTCGGCGGTTAGCAAAGCAAAATTAGAACAATCAAAACTTGAGTTTCGCTAGATACCACAGTTTTGACAAAGTTTTTTTTCCAATGAAAGCAAAGTAATATAGCTACTTACGAATCTTGTTTTTTATGACCTTATAATATCTACTAACAAAAACAATAGAAATAATCTTGTACACAGTGGTATATTAAATACAATACAATAAGTGCAATACAAACCGACACTCAGAGTGATTAAGGAAGACTCTGAAGGAGCCTTAAGACCCTTAAAGCTAGAATCCATGGGCGGCGAGCACCCCAGACATAGTAAGAAAAATTCTCAGGTAAGTTTTCAGGTGTTATCAATGAAAAAAGTTGATCAATTCAGGGTTAATCCAATACTGTACCACTTTATTGTATCCTTATTTAAGTCTGAATGTTTAAAAAATAATTGGCGAATGGTTAATGTTTCATAAATTAATTTATCAAAAAGTCCAGCCACGTAAAAAAAAAAAATAAAGAGTTTTTTTAGAAAAAAAAAAGTTTTGGTTTTTTGTTAATTTCTCGAAAATGACAAGATATTTTTGAATTTGGTTTTCTGTCTTTATTTTATATATAAATAAGAGCATTGAATTTTAAAAACTAAATTAGTACTTAAATACATACAATTTTGAAAAAGATTAGTTTGAATTTTTTTTTCCAATTTTTTTTTTTCAAAATCTTGATTTTAAACATTAATTTTTCAAACACTGTGCCATAAAATGGCTTTGTTAAAACTTTTTTGTAAAAGACAAGGGTTTTGGCTTTACAAAAAGGTATAGCACGTTATTGTAACTACAACCGTTGATTTTTAATGATTTTTTTTCCAAAATAAGTCAATTTTTTTTTAAATTGCCCCTCCCGGCTAAACGAGGGGGAATAGACCCGTCCCCCCTCCAATACGATGTTTTTCTTGTCTCGACCTAACCTATACACGCTCTAGCTTTTTGGCACATTACTCCTGAATCACCCTGTATAGAGGGGAAAATGAAATTTTTTTGTTGCTCAAAATTAACGCGACTTCCCATATAACTACAATCGAAAAGGTAATTTTTCTCAAAAACGGTTCTAACGATTTTGATTAAATTAAAATACGCATTTTTATTGACAAAAATAACTTACCTCTCAAAAGTTAATAATTTAACCTAAATAAATATGTAACTTCTATTAGGGACAAAGTCTATTAGGGAGAAAGTCAGCAAAAAAACAAAAAAAAAAAATCATTCAACACCTAAATTAAGTTCACTGAGGGAAAAAACCAAACATCAAAAACTGTTAGGTATGTTCAACGTTAATTTAATGTTGAAGAAACTAACATGAAACACCTTTAAGCTAAAATTGAAAGAACGTAAGAAATTTTTTTATTTTCGTCGGACCTCAGATTTTGTTGCATTTTATCACCCTTATTTATAACAGTAAGATAGCACGTTGGTTAAGCATTCGCCCAGTGACCCAAGAGTTGTAGGTTCGATCCCCAGTGGATACCAATTTTCTTTTTTTTTTTTTAAATAAATTGATGTTTTTTTTTCAAAGTCGAAACAACTTTGAGTCAAAGATGTTTCATAACAACAAACGACTTTAAACTAAAAATGTTCTACTTTGATTTCAAAATTTTCGTCTTCAACACAAAATCATTCCGAAAAATAGTTGAATCAACATGGTCTTAAGTTGATTTTAAGTTGTTTTTTCCCTCAGTGTAGGTATCGGTGTAAACCTGACAAAATTCATACTTAAAAGTATAAATGCAAATATTACCCAGATATCTTCATCACTTAATTTAATCACTCAAAATTAAAAAATAATAATATTATTAAAAATCAAAACATTTAAAGCAATTTTTTTAAAGTTCAAAATTTGAAAATTTTTAATTTGTTAAAATTGGAAAAAACACACAACTTCTATGATCGATATAACCGTAATCAAAATAATTTAGAATCAAAAGTAGATTGGAATTCATCTGTACCGTTATTAGAGATGCAATTTTCAAACAAAATAATAAGTTATTTTACCCTTCAGATTTCAAAACTTTTAGCCTATGGAGTGAGTAATCCAATATAAAGATTTTATTTTTAAAAACATCGAAGTTACTTAATTCATCAAGTCACAACTTTTTCCGATTTAAATCAAACCTTGACAAAAATTTATACCGAAAAGGTTATCCAAACCGATCACACCTACTGCAATAATTATTTTGTATGATAAATATTCGAATGTAAAACACTCATAATTCCGCTGGCTGTCAACATAAACCTCTCATTCAAAAACCAAAAGCCCCAAGTGTCGTCGTAGCTGTGTGGTAGCCCAGTTTTTGAATTTCTATGAAAGAGTGTTACCATTTTCAAAGCTTTCACATTCAGCATCAAATGAAAGGGTTTAACTGATGAAAGCCCCCTCTCCCCCCCCCCCCCCCCCATCAACAGCAATGGCAAATTTAGTTTCCAATACCAAGAGTACCAATCGTCCATCAGCACTTCAATGCGAAGAAAGTATAGTAACAAACGAATAAGTACCTACCAACATACTCAATGATGATGGCCCAAGGCGTGTGGTACATAGAAGAAGGCATAACACCTGCAGCGTTGCTTACATTTTCGTGATTTCAACAAAAATCTTCCAACGGCAGTCTTCGTCTGGTTCCACTTTTGTGTATAAATTTTGTTGGTATGTGTTTATAGTGTGAGTATTGAATACCATACCTGGTATAACAACAACAACAACTACTAACCTAAGGCAAAACGAATGAATAACGATGTCAGAGCCTTCTTAAGGTTAATGGGCTTTCTCGCTGTAGCGAACTGACTACATGCGGATGAGAAGGATTCAGTGTTGCATTCAGGTTGATGTAATCTTCTTTTACTTGCATTATGAAATTTCAATACGGTTCAGTTATGGATTTGTTAAAAAAAAAATCATGTTAAAAATTTAATTTTTAAAGAACAGTCACTTCAGTTGGTTAAACGTGTTAACTCACCAGCTTTTTTGGCTAACTAAGGTTCACCGCTATTTTTGGGAGAACCCTGAAGAAAAATTCTCAAACTAGGATAACCCTGCTCTGAAAAACAGTAACAAAACCTATTAGGTGTTATAATTTGAAAGCGAGACATAAGTCCATATCCGAATTATGAGCTTATTTCTCATTGAAATGAGATTTAAAATCGTCGTACACTCATGTTCTCTGTAGTAGTGTCGCTGCGCCAAGGTTAAAACTCACTAAATATGTTCTATATGCATACTTAGAAAGGCTTCAATGCGGGGACATAACTCCATACTTTTATAATTTGTATATATCCCAATTGATTTATGTATCAACCATCAAATAAAGTAGACACTTGATACCCTAACATGTTAAACTTGAAAAATAGGTATTAGAACCCTCTGTTGGAGATTAGCAAACCTCTCAAAGTATAGAAATTGCAATAGGTTTCTACTCGAAGACTCTTATCAAAATCTTCTTTATGATCTTTTGTCTTGCTGTTTCAAATACAAATTAAAAGCTTGAGCAAAATCATGCGACACAAACATTATAACATTTCATCTTCTTTATATTTTTCTTGCTAGAATCTATAATCTTGGTGAGTCGTGCTTTTAGAGCTTGTCGGTATCCACATCCGTCGGTTTGCTGTTAATATTTTTTATAATCTTCTATTTTTTTTAAACAATTTTTTTTTTTTTTTTCTTATATTTTCTTGATCTGAAGTCGGAGTGGTAGAGCCAGTGCATGACATTGTGGTTTAAGGAGTTTTTTTTTTTTATTCTATATTTTTGTATGACGATGATGATGCCAACAGTAACCCTCAAGGACTTGCTTCTGTGTATTGTGGGGTAGGTTTGGTGCGAAGACCTGTTTTCACTTTAGTAGATATATTTTTTTTTTAGCTCTTAAGTAAAAGAGGATATGATTTTAGGTTCTAAACCTTTTTTTTTTTTAGTTTTTAGTTCATCTTAAGGTATAGTGTTGTAGAGGAATGATAGAAGGCCGCGTGAGCGCCTTAGAGTGTGTTGACTTCATTAAGGAGGTAAGTAAGTGGAAAAATCTGTGCGGTTATAAGTATAGAATAGTTTTCATATACATATACTTTAGCAACACTTCATTTCTATCAACAAGTAGTGGAGGAATAATATTTTATCGCTTTAAGTTTTAGTGTTAGTAATTGAGGATGTGGCTTTCTACAATTATTAGAACATGTGAAATGAGAGAAATTTAAACATACTGCGATAGTGGTAGAAGAAATTTATATTCATATACCAGAACTAGGTTAAATGATCTTATACTTTTTTGTGACTAAAAAGTCATCACCTTACCGATTGATGTATTCATTTTTTAAACTGTTACCCCATCTCAAGACTATTTTGACATAATTTTTGTGAAATTAACAGATTAAAAAAGGATTCAGAAAAAAATTAAAATAAGGCCAGAAAACGGTTTTTAGATTGTAGTAACATAATTTAAGGTAACGTTTTCTGCTGCATTTTGTTAATTTTTGTGTGGTTAGATACTAAGAAAAAAACGAAGTGAAATGAAAAAAATTACGTACATAAGTGCGAACCGTGCAGGGTCGGACTGGGGCATAGGGGCCCGGGTGGCAAAATGATAAAAGGGGCCCGCCGTTGAAAGTTGAAAATTCTTCACAGAGAGTTGAAAATTTTATTAAAAAGCGGTATAACTTTCTGTATATTGATTTTCAAATTTTTGAACTTGCAATTGCAAATAGGCATTAGCCCTCAGTGATAGACTCGAATTTAGCGATAACTTTATTTTAACAAAAAATAAAATATGCATCTAACTTTCAAATTTAAAAAACGTTATGATTTTAAAATTGACTTAGTTACAGGTGAACTGTTTCTTATGCAATTCCAAGCTTAGAAGTTAGATGTATGTTTTATTACTACATATTATTTTTTTTTGTGCTAAAATCGAGTTTTGCTAGATTCGAGTCTTTTATACTAAAGGCCCGTGAGTTTTAGACTAATAGACAAAAGAATTATTTCAAATAATCCTGTATTACAAAAATAGTCCAATAAATGAAGCTAAAAAAAAGGGGGTTACCCTACAAAAGGTCCGGTAGTTCTAAATTTTTGATATGTTGTTAGGTATGGTTAGTAGATAGAAAAACCAAATTTCCACAACCACGCCCCCTCCGCCCCCTTCAGCATCACCGAAAAACCATAGAAATCTGGCACTTTTTTCACTTTTATGCCCATAACTTTCTTCTGGTGCATTTTACTGAAAAAAAGTTGTTGGTAGACTTGTAGAAAACATAATTTCCTATGAAAATGACCTTGGTAGTATTTTTATACATCCAAAAACAACGAAGTTATGAAGCTTCCAAAAACATGTAAAATTTCGGATTTTGCAATATTTTCAGTTTCTTGTCACTTAACAGTGCTATAACTCTTTAACAATTGACTTTTACGCAAAAGTCTTCATAATCAATCTTATAGACAATTTAATTACCTAAAATAAAATGTAACCCACTTTGATTTTGTGAATCAAATAACCGAGTTAGGGCTAAAATAGTAAAAAAGTATTTTTGATAGTTTTAGAAAATTTTTTAATTATCCATTAAATGAAGGATTTGAATCCCACAAAAAGTCGGGTGGTTCTTATTCTATATTTAATCAGGTTCTAATGGTAGATTGAAAAAAAAATTCATAGCCACGCCCCCTCCGCCCCCTTAACCATACTCCAAAAACCAATTCTGCATTTTTTTCAGTTTTATGAAGTTTCATATATGAGTTGATGAGTTGACAAGTACGATTGAAGGAGGTTCAGCTTTATTGCTATATACAACAGGGTGGTCCTTAGGAACAAAAAATTGGGGACGTCCCCTAGAGTGGTTCCAAATCAGGAAAAAAAAGCCCTAATTTTTTCAAATTTGTATTCCTAACCCTTCCTGACCATATTTAATTAAGAAGTTTATATCAAAAATCCGCCATTTACCCAACACTGGACACAGAATATCGCCCTTGCTATAGTAACTTCTTATCAAAATAGGGCCAGGAAGGGTCAGAGATAAAAATTTAAAAAAAAATAGGGTATTTTTTTTCCTGATTTGGAACCAATCTAGGGGGCGTCGCACTCAATTTTCGAAAAAGAGTAAAATAAGGACCACCCTAATATACAACTATCAATCGGAAGTTGATACAAATTTAATTTTAATATCTTATTACTTAATTAAAAAAAGTTTTGAAAGCAGAGAATGGTCCTAGTCGTTATAAAGAAATCTAATTACAAAATTCCAGTTGACCAGTTTTCCTATAATTTTGGTTTAAAAACAAAATTACAGTATTTATCAACAATCGATTGACAGTTGTAAATCACAATACGGGTGATTATAAAATGGATAATAAAACAGTCAAATCCTGTTTGCCTAAGAAGTATGGAGAAGGTTAAAAGGTTGAGAGTAGTCAAAGCAGCCGCAGGCACAGTTTTGGAAGTCATTCGGTCTAAAGTTTACAATACAGATGAGTACCCTTACCCATCCTCTATTTTTTGAAACTGTAATACTGAAGAATAAGAGTGGCCCTTTGGATAAATGGAAAAGGAAATGTTTGGCCTTATCCCATGCTGTTAAAGCTGCTGCTCGTCCCCGATCCTTCCTTTCCCCCTTCAAACAAGAATAAGTGTATATGTATAGGAAGGTCCTGAGCTTCTCATTTATATGATTACATCCCTTGGCTTTTCATCAAATCACCACGAGGCGCAGCTACTTTAAGTTTCTACTATCATGCAACCACAACCACCCCTGATTCAACTCGAACGTAAGGATGCTTTCTTCCAGTTGCGCCAGAATTAGTATCTAAAGCAGGTACCATAGAGTTTCAAAGATTTTTGAGGAAGACATCGACTTACTATACCTAGGGCAGAGAACGTGTATGTACCTTCGAAAACCTGGGAGGATCAATTTATCTGATGAATTCTCCATTTTTCACATTCAATTCTATGGAGAACGTCTCATTCATGCCATAAGTGAATGTGACACCACCTCAAACATCTTTGTTTTCGGAAAAAAACAAATTTTGCAAAATGTTTCAAAAACCCCTCTGCTCTTGAAGCTGCAGAGAAGCTAAGGACCCAAATGCCAGAGATCAGAAAGTATCGGAGGCGGAAGAACATATCTTGTTGGCTTTATATGGAGAGGACAGTAGTCATATCTCTAAGCTCTCTTCGATATTTCAAATTTATGAGCAGTTCAACTAACTTAATTTGTGCAAACTACCGCGTACAACAGATCCAGCACACTTTCATTTCCTCCGGACTTATCACCAGATCATGGCGTGGATGGGTATTGAGAAAAACCTCTGGAATGGGGCTGGACGAGAGGATGCCACGTATTGCAACCCATTAAAACTGTGCAAGATCCTGCTCCCCAAAAATTGATGAAAGCTGTGTCATGCAAATACCTATGTGCCTAGATGCATGGGAGCTGGCAGATGCAGGAAAGAGGGACTTAAATGTTCCACATTCTGTAATTTTTGCTGTGGACAATCCTGTCAAAATCGTCCACTTGAATTTTTTATGAAGATGTCGACGAAGAAGATCAGATATCATCGATCAATTTGAAGAAAAATTCAACGAAGCCAACTTTTCTCATAATTCACCATCTTCAACTCCACCTATTACTTCTATATTTCCCCACCTGCTACCCCTTCCCCTCATAACGCAATTCTTTTACCTTCGTCCACTCATAGCCCACCGCTTTATAAGCGCATGAGATATTAAACTAGGTTATTAAGAAATACGACTTTTATTAAATAAAAACACTTACTATTACCTGGTTCTTATCAAAATAATAAAGTTATGCAAATGAATTCCCTACAAAAGGATTTTTGGCTAAAAATTAAAAATTAGGAAGTTATAGCGCTGTAAACAGGTAAGAAACTGAAAATAAAGAAAAACGGAAATTGTAACTTTTTTTTGAAAATTCTTAGTTTGGTGGATATTGGATGTGCAAGTTGTAGAAAATTTTGTGTTCTACAATTTTGCACATTAATTTTTCACATTTAAATGACCAGAAGGAAGCTATGGGCATAAAACTGAAAAAATGCAGAATTGGTTTTTGGGGTATGGTTAAGGGGGCGGAGGGGGCGTGGCTATGAATTTTTTTTTCAATCTACCATTAGAACCTGATTAAATATAGAATAAGAACCACCCGACTTTTTGTGGGATTCAAATCCTTCATTTAATGGATAATTAAAAAATTTTCTAAAACTATCAAAAATACTTTTTTACTATTTTAGCCCTAACTCGGTTATTTGATTCACAAAATCAAAGTGGGTTACATTTTATTTTAGGTAATTAAATTGTCTATAAGATTGATTATGAAGACTTTTGCGTAAAAGTCAATTGTTAAAGAGTTATAGCACTGTTAAGTGACAAGAAACTGAAAATATTGCAAAATCCGAAATTTTACATGTTTTTGGAAGCTTCATAACTTCGTTGTTTTTGGATGTATAAAAATACTACCAAGGTCATTTTCGTAGGAAATTATGTTTTCTACAAGTCTACCAACAACTTTTTTTCAATAAAATGCACCAGAAGAAAGTTATGGGCATAAAAGTGAAAAAAGTGCCAGATTTCTATGGTTTTTCGGTGATGCTGAAGGGGGCGGAGGGGGCGTGGTTGTGGAAATTTGGTTTTTCTATCTACTAACCATACCTAACAACATATCAAAAATTTAGAACTACCGGACCTTTTGTAGGGTAAAACTCCTTTATTTACTGGACTAAAAGTTAATGAGACTTGTTCTTTCCTTTGAAAAACTTTTTTTTTATTTCCAAAAGTTCTACATTTTAGTTCAGATTGTTTACATTCATTCGGAAAATCGGATTTTTTTTTGAAACTGGAAACATTCGCTCTCATTTTCCTTATGAATATAATTGGTGAAAAAAAAATATGTTCCAGACATCCAAAAGGATACCCTTTTATTTATTTTGGGGCCCCTGTGTGGAAAAGCTCACAAAAGATCGCCTGTGATTTTGGAATAAAAATAATTTAAGTTTGTCTGAATTTTGTATTTGTACTTGTTTTTTACATGTTCCGTATGTATTTTTATTTTGTAACTATGGGATAGCTGAGGGCCCGGGTGGCAATCGCCAAGACAGTTATGTGGCCAGTCCGACCCTGGAACCGTGCGATGCTTCGGTCTGTTCCATAGGGCTGCCAAATAAAATTTTATTAATGTCGGGACAATAGGTCTTAAAAGTCGGGACAAATCGGGACAACAAAAAAAAAAAACATGAAATAGAAAATTATTAAAAATAAATAAAAAGAATCACGTGTGTGATTGCAAAATTTTCCTTGACTTATTTCCTACATTTTTCTGGATTTCACGCAAAAATATGAATTGTTAAGAATTTCATTTTTTGAAAACTAAACTTTATCCCAATTTATTCACTCCCCATTAAATTCAAAGTCACCATATAAAATGGAAAGTTTTAAAATTCGTATGCGATTTGACAAATTTAAAATAATTAGATAATGGCGTCTTTAAACTTAATGGATAGTGAATACATTGGGCCTTATCCATAAAAAATCAGCAACAAAAAAATGTCAATTGATGTATCTTTTAATAAATATAGGTAACAATCCCAAATTTCCATTAAATTTAACACTGCCTTTTAAAAAAAGAAGTTTTAAAAATTTTTGTGATTTGCCAGCTTTTTTTATTTGAGAATTAATAAATTGAAGCTAAAAGCTTTTTATGCTTAAAATATTATTACACAACAGATAGTAAAAAAATATTGGACCAATAATTTTACATTATACGTGTTTATAATAAAAAAAAGTGTGAATATGTATATACAAAAAAAAGGAAAAGCTGCAAATTTTCCAAATAAGAACATATAAGGACATATTCAATATTCATTCATATAGCACTCACTTTTATTTTTTTCCCAATGTTTTTGAACGAAATCGAAATGTCGGGACAAAATCGGGAAAGTTTGTAAATCGGGACAGATATCGGGACAGGGTCCAAATGTCGGGACTGTCCCGCCGAAATCGGGACGCCTGGCAGCCCTAGCTCCACGAACCCTCACGCATCGTTTTCTGGCTTTTTTTTTTTAATCATGAATTTAAAAAAGTCTTGATTTTAAAGATCAAGTTTTACATTAATAACAAATGGCGTGACTCTATCTGCAACACTCGCCGCTGGGTGAGCAGAAGTGTCGTTATCAAATTCATTTTTTGTATATGTTAATTTAGTTTTATGATATTCTTACTTTGATTCTTCTGCAAAATAGTGTTTTTTTTTTTTATTAGGACACTATCTTTATCAACGTTCGATATGCATCCGTTATAATAAAGTAAACTATTTCACCTTAACACATTTTCATCTATAGTTTGGTTCAAATCATTCTACAAATATTCCATATCTTACCGCTGAATTGCTTTAAGGAAATACTAACACACCAAGTTATTATTAATTTGCACATTGCATAGTTTGCAAATTGCTGCACTTAATCGATAATTGAATTAAATGTGCTAGCTCCATAATACCTATCAATAATTACCATGCTGCGTTATGCCTTTATGCAAGAGATCCATTTTGATGATCCTTATATCTTACATATATAATGCCAAAGGATAAACATTAATTGTCACTTAACGAATCATTTCTTATTGAGGTATGCAAGTTGTACCTGCAATCATGCATTCTATTATTATAATAGGCCTTTTGGTGATGATTTATAAAAAAAAAATATATTAAGCCATAGTTGTAAAAATAGAAGAAGTGGATGAAAAGAAGAAGAAGAAGAAGAAGAAGAAGAAGAAGAAGAAGAAGAAGAAGAAGAAGAAGAAGAAGAAGAAGAAGAAGAAGAAGAAGACGAAGACGAAGAAGAAGACGAAGAAAAAGAAGAAGAAGAAGAAGAAGAAGAAGAAAAAGAAAAAGAAGAAGAAAAAGAAAAAGAAGAAGAAGCACAAGCACAAGAAGAAAAAGATGAAGAAGCACAAGAACAAGAGGAAGAAGAAGAAGAGAGACAGGTATTTATATTTCTTGATCTTTTCTTGAGGAATGCACGTATCTACCCCTCAACTTCTTGTACAATATTTACTAAATAAATCATCTAATAAGATTAGTAAAGTCGTTTTCTTCGATTAATCAATAAAATGAATTCAATATCAATACAAGGTGTCTTTATTGACAGTATTTGATGGTCCCCTTCAGACTAATTCACTTTCCATCTATTTGTTCGTTCATGGTTTTGTGATTCCGATTATTGTGTGATTTTATTTATTTTTTTTCTATGTGTGGCAAATTTCTTGTTCATGTCACCTTATTTGCTTTCCAAAACACCAAACATTGCCCCCTAAAAAAGCTATGCCACACAAGAATAAATAAACAAAACGAGCCTTATTTTTTGTTGCCTGCCTCATAGTTAACATAACGTCATCACTCGAAGAATTGCGCGGGTGGTAAAGCCCATACAGACAACCAAAGAGCGCAATAAAAAAAAAGGTTTTTGTTTTATTTTTACATTAATTGAATGTAATTGATTAGCTTTTTTTTTGTTGGTAAAAAAAAAAGTCAAACCTTTTGTTTTTGTTGTCTGTTGGTAGGTATAGGGAGCGTGACGAGACAAAACCAAGCCGCTTTCTGCCAATGCCACACAATCATGAGCTTTTGGTTTTAATTGAGGCACGATTTTCGGTTAGACCATCCTGATGGTTGTATGCCTCAGTATAATGAAAAGACAAACGTGTGAGGGGAGCTGAGGGACGATGACGACACAGTGTGATTCAGTTACAACACGGATATAGGTTGATGGGTTTTTTTTTTGGGGGGTTCTGATGTTCTCTGAGTTTGAGTTCCTGGGATGTTTTTCATGTTCAATAATTAAGAACGAGCGAGCAATCGAATTGGCTTGATGAGAAGAATTGAATCTGATTGAGTTTGTTTTCCCTCTTTGACGGTGGCGCCCGTTCGCCGCGCCGTGATTGATTGTCTGATTGATTAAAAGGGGGGTTCTACCAGCTACAAACAAAAGTGAACAAAAAAAAAAAAAAAAAAAAATGGTTACATAGGTATCCACTTCCCCAACTTATGTTTAATGCATAAGCTTGCTTTGTTTGAGCTCCCCCTCTGTGATTTTAAGTTTGCATCAAATGGGTGTGCAAAGGACACAAAGCCATTATAACTTCGTGGTCCGTATGTTTATGTATGTGTATGTGGGCCAAGGCCTACACTTTATATAGTATACCCTTTTTATGTCCCCCAACATCTCCATTCTCCAATCAGAGATACGTAAACAGAAAATATAAAATACGAAAAAAAAAACGAAATAATAAAACAAAGGGCTATAGCAATGTGTGTGCAGCAGTCTAATGGGGCGGTGTATCTCATGACAAAGTGCCATTAACCGGAATCTCTGTGTATGCCCTGTAGTGGAAGTCCTTAAATATTTTTGTAATTTTATATTTTTTGACAAATTCCTGCGGCCGATGCAGTCCTTCGTTGTTTTACGCGCGCTAATTGCGTCCAGGATATAATACTTTTATAACACGGTAGGTAAACTGGGTATTTTTTGTATGTTTTTTTTTTTAATAAAAAAAAATATGGCAGACATGATTCATTATCATTTTAATGATAAAAATAAAAAAAAAAATATATATATGCACTTTAACATGCTTTTCTTTTGTTCTTTGTTTAAATGTTTTTTTTTTTCGTTTTTATTAAGGTAAAATGCTTACAATAAACACGGAGCAATAAATGGCGAACAAATTTGTTTAATCGATGCAGTGACTTTAGTCATATTGTTTCAAAAAGTTTTTTTTGAAGATTATAAAACGATTTAATGGATTTCAAATAACTTTTGTTTTTAGTTTGTTTTGATTACAAAGGAAAGACAGGCATATAAATCCATGTATACCTTGTATTTTTATATAGCTTATGAAATTAAAAGGTCTTTGTATTGAATTTCCATAATAGAATCTATCTACCTTGGGTTTTGAAAAAGTTAACAATAACTCCTTGAGGGGGTATTTTCTAATATTGAATGCATTGTAGGTATCTCCCATTAAATCTTCTTTTTCTAAGATACTTTATTTGCCAGGACATAATCTAAGGAATAATGTTCTTTATAATAGGCCACTTTAAAGACTGTAAACTTTCTTGAAAAAAAAAGATTTTTGTCTTCGGGAAACATCATTATTTTGTTTTAAATCAAAATTTTGTTTCTTCCACTCATCTATCTTTAAAATAAAAATTTTTAATTTCAAATGATTTGGATCAGAAATATCTTCGAATTCTTAACCTATTTCCGGCTAACGTTGCGTTTTCGCAACGTCATGTTTGAAGACTTCTGGAACATAACTGATTATAAATTTAAACAAACTAAAAAATGATTTGGAAAGATAGTCAAATTATCTAATCGACTTGTTTTTGGATTTTTTTTTGTTAAAAAAGTTTTTTCGAGCTTTTTTGGGGCTATGAAAATTCGAGTTTTTGTGAAATTTGAGGTAAAATTTTTGAACTTTTGAAAAATATAATCAAAATTATAATTTTTCTAAATAGTCTCAACTACAGGTAAATAAGGGTTCAAATTATTTTCTGAAATAGTGCTGACGTAATTTATTTGAGTTGCCTGCTTGTCAGGTTGGATGAAAGCATTACGTTGCGTTTT
The DNA here is from genome assembly GCF_945859705.1 of Episyrphus balteatus. Lineage (NCBI taxonomy): Eukaryota > Metazoa > Arthropoda > Insecta > Diptera > Syrphidae > Episyrphus > Episyrphus balteatus. Next base: position 27,958,327 of record NC_079136.1, on the reverse strand, counting down.
TGCAACGGTCGCCGAAAGGGGTATCAAAATTTTTAAAATATTTTTTTTACATGGAGTAAGAATCAATTTTATTGGAGTATTTTTATGAAGAAATGAACCAAATAAAGGAACACTGGGTAATGAAAGGTTGTTGAAAATAAAATAACTAAATTTGTAATAAGCTATACATTATATTTGGTAATTTTATGCTATCAAAGAATGGGATTTTGTGCGGTATTCGTTGAAGTATTTTTGATGAATCAGGTTAGGTATAACATTTCTTGGAGGAAAAGCAGTTTGGCTAGAACACTTACAACGTAGAAATGTAGCACTTCATTGGAATTTCCTTCCGTTTGGATATCTGGTTCATTGTTTGTTTCTGATCGCAACAGGGAATATACAACAAATATTCTAAATTGGAATGTTGACAAATTTTCCTTTTATTCGATCAAACCGTTTTGCCTGGTATATTGGTGGATATATCAAATGATTTGATAAGACTGTTACAATTGTTGTTCCAGCGAACAGGTGCAATTTCATTTTCGTTATCGAATGCAAAATCAATAAAACCATGACTTTTTCTCATTTGTTTGAGTTCGGTCAACTTTGATTTACCACTTCTATTCTTACGAACTATGAAAGTTAATACAACACAAGAGTTGGTTTTTTGCTCTGCATTGAGAATAAATCAAATTACCTGTTAGAAGGACGGTATTCTAGTTTGTGAGACTTAAAAAAATTGTTGGTTGTTGGCGGGTGCTGATTTGGTTTATCGATTTTTGAAACGAATCAACTCAGAGAAGTTATCACTAGGTAATTGCACTACGATAAGAATTCAATGAAGTAGTCACTTTTATCATTTTTTTGACAACGTCAAACATACTGTCATCAAAACGTTGTCGCAAGTGTTCCAGACAATACGTTTTTTCCTGCAAGAAATGTAATATCTCGATTCATACCCAAAATGCTTCGATGAGTACCACACAAAAAACTTTTCTTAGTAAGCATAAAATATCAAAATATAATGTATAACTTATTACAAATTTTGTTATTTTATTTTCAACAACCTACCATTACCCAGTGTATCTTTATTTGGTTAATTTCTTCATAAAAATACTCAAATAAAATTGATTCATAGGTACTCCATGTAAAAAAAAAAATTATTTCAGAAATGTTGATACCCCTTTCGGCGAGCGTTGCGAAAACGCAACGTGAATTTTCTGGAAAACCAATTTTTTTTCAGATTTCCTCTAATTATACCAAAAACAGATAGTGTGTAAAATTTCAAGTTTCTAAGTCAACTGGAACTGGTAGCCGCCGGAAATGGGTTAAAATATATTATATCGCATATACACACTGATAAGATTTTGGCGTAGTTTCTACGAAAATTTGGGTTACATACAAATAAGGCAACACCTAAAATTTTATTTATTTATTCAGGTAAGTCTGATACAAAGTTTATTAAAATTTAAAATGTTTGTATTCAAAATCAAGACTGATTTCCTAAATTTTCAGTTTCAGTTGATTGTAATGATATTCTTTCTTTTATCTTTTTTTATTATTTTTAGTAGGTATTATCTTCCTTTTTTTCTAAGAAATGAAACAAAACACAACTGAAAGTGAATATTTTTTATATAAATCTAATATTTTTTTTTTATTATTATTTTTTTTTTTTTAACTATTTGGAGTAATATCTTATTGCCGATAAAATTTTGTCAGTAATTCATACATTTTACTTCAAAAAAGCACAAAGTATCTTTTAATTGGTACAAATTAAAATTTCTTATAATTTAATAATTTTGATTGCATCTTAATGTTTTTTTTTTTTGTATTCAAAATAAGGGTTTTAACATAAAATTATTTAGAAATAGCTAATACATTTTTTTTTTTTTACTGTAAAAAAAATCGAAATATTTAAAAATATTTTTTTTTAGTATTGAAAAAGACCTAATTCCAAGGGTTGTCTTTGTAAAATATTCTATGTATTTATTTACCTCTTTACAAAAAATTCACAAAAAACAAATTTTTTTTAGTCTTATAAATGGATATAACTCTAAGGAAAATAAAATATTACTCATACGCCACAGTGACTCAAAAATAGTTGCATTTGTCACTTGAATGATGTGTCTTTTTATTTTATTCTCATCAATTCATGATTATCAAAATCGTTTACGAGAACATTTGGTTACTTGGAATATAACAAAATTATGTTCAGCTTAAGGATATTGACCAAACTAAAAGAAAACAATTCAAATCGGTTTGCAGAGGACATAGAAAATATTCTAAAAATGTTCATGTAATCCTCGTAAGTAGACACTTTAGAACGCTTAACAACAGAATAGACATAATTGAAAGACAAAATTATTGTGACAGATGATACCAAGTGTGAAGTATTTTGAAAATAATATGAGTGGTAATAGAGATATTACAGTGTGAAGTTCATTTTATGAATGCATTTTTCATTAGAATTATGACTCATAGCTTTTTTCGCATTTTTTTTATTAAGGTTTATGGTTTAAGTTCTTATCCATCAGACATGTATTCATCTGACCAATCCATTCTTTTCGAAAAGCTCTGCCCTTAGCCCATTAGATTTTCCCGCTTTCTTGTATTTAAGCCTTGACATACCTAAATCACATACTGAGCAGATATTTTTAGTAAACTCAAAACTATATTCAGGTTTTTGGTAAGCATCAAGCATCGTTTTTTTCCATTGCAATGGTCTATCAGCTTCTTCATGTGGTAAACCAGAGTTTTTAATAACATGTTTATTAAGCGTTTATAAAGCGTTCAAGTGTACGTATTTATAAAAAAATAGTTACAAAGCCTTTTATTCTGATACTTTTTTATTAGAAGCTATTCAACTGACTTGAAAAAGAGATTCTTTCCTTCTCTGTATTTGTCACATCAGACCTTCTCAACCTCCATAATTTCTGAGTGATTCTCCCTTTTTACTAAAATACTGGTGCTATTGCGATGGAGTTATAGTTCGATTAGGGAAGCTGGAATTTGTAATTCCATTTACGAGTTCAAACAAATATTCACAATCATTTGTTTCACTTAATATGGTTTTCCGCACTAAATGTTTCTTTGTATATCCTAATCTTAAATATTTTGAAATGATCTTTTATGCATCTTCTGAGTTCTATCTTGCAATCGTGCAACAAGAACTTTCTACTTGCAGGTTCTAAGCTTTTCATCTGTTAATTTTTCTTCACCAGATTTGCTGTTTTACTAGCACACTCAACAAAAATCAGAAAATTAAAAGACATGGTGATTACATTTAAGTTATAGTTCAAGCTCGAATAACACTCATTCTATATTATAGACTCTTTAAATTTTGTGAGCTCGTCAGTTTAAAAAATTGAAGTTTCAGCTGTATTTTTCGCTATGCAATTTCATCCGCTTACCTACAATAAAATACATGCTATGAACAAAATGTGCGCTTAGTTGAAAACATTTCTGCTTCCAGTCAAAAAACCTCATGCTCAAGAGAATACGACAATTTTTGCTAATTAGGTACTAAATGGTAAAATTATATTTTGAATGAAATCCTATTATTTTAGGAAATTTAAAGTAGGTAGTATTACAGGAATTGATAGAACAACATTATTTTTGTTTCCATAATCATCTATAATCCATATTCGACGAATTGATTTTATCATCCATAGAATCGATTTTTTTTTTCAGTTAAAAATTTCACTTTTCTCCCGAACATGAATTTTCTGACATTAATTAAAATATAATCTCGCAACTATATTCAACTAAAAGTTTATATAAAATATTATAACCCATCAAGGCTTCTAGAAATCTCATCTGACATTTAATTGATTCATAAAATTCAGGTGCAAATATGAGAAACAAAAACAAGAATTAAAGTTCCATACACACACACGTCCTTGAAACTCTTATATATAAATTATGCTCATATGAGTCAGAATTGCTTGGATGAGTATAAATAGATGCCTACACCTTACAGCTTAGAGCTCAATGCCAATTCGTTTTTTTTTTTATTTTATTTTATTATTATTTCACCCTAATCTAATACCTGTCGTTAATGCAATAAAATATACTCATACATTACCGGTATTTTCAGAATTATAGTATGAATATGAATCCTAAGCAGCCTAAAGGCGACAAGCTCTTTGATAAACAAAGCATAATGGCACATAGCATGGCACAGGACGAATGAGTGTGTGTATATAGAACTCTCAAGTGCGAATTGTTTGTAGAGCAGCAGAAACAGAAACAGCAGCAGCAGCCATCATGATGAGGGAACGTGGTTAATTCATATATACGACAAGAAACCAAGAGATACAACCGTATAACAAGGACGAATGTGTTGCTTGTGTTTATTAACCTACCTAGAGACACTTCAATAAGCAAAGACACTTCACTGCTTATATTCTCTTAAAGCTCATGCGAAGAATGAAAATATACTTGAGGAAATTATTTAATACCTTGGATCCTGATCATAATAAATTTATAAACCATCAGCAACCAAGGAATCATAATTTTAAACAGATCTTTGGGAGCAGTTAGCATTAGAGTTTTTGTGATCTAGATTTCTTTATGATACTTGTTTTATTGATGATTTTCTTCTTGAAGTGATGGTGTCCTCCACCAAAAATACCCATTAATCTGTTTTATTTTCCCTTTGGCTTTGAACATATTACGGGAGAACATTGATGCTAATTTCTTCTCTACCCATTTTTTTATTTAAAGTCCAGATTCCTAATTTTTTAATTTGTTTGCCTGGATTACAGGATTTTTGGAATTCGGTTTTCGGGATTTTGACCCCAAAGGAGCCATAGCCCCGCGTGTACAATGATGAATTTGGTATCAACTGAAAGGTGGTGTTGAGTTTGTTATGTGTGTGAAATATTTTTAAAATCATTCATGGAAGAGTCGAGATATTTGAGATTGAAGTTGCCTATCTAAAAATCGAAATTTCAGCTATTTTTTCAAATAATTGATCGTAGAATGCTTGAACGTAGAAAAATCATGTTGGTATATAATGAAAGGTTATTTTACTGTTTATAAATCTGTTTCAAACAAACTTAGAAAAATCAAGTGTTTACTTCTAAGGAATTCATTTTGTATACCAGGCTTTTGACGCGTCGAAAAATCAAAATTCAGTGAGGACATATTGTTTTTTTTTTTTATTATTAAATTGCTTACTATTTTACTTTAAATTCCAAATATAAAACATTGTTATCAACTAAACACAAATCTTATAATAAATTAAAAGGCGCGTGAAATATCCTTTTTGGCTGCGCAGATATTAATTCTTAAAACTGTTAATTTTTTCTTGCTCATTATACTTTTTGACTTTGATTACAATTTTCATCGAGAAATATTAATTTTAAAGAAGAAAAAATTATTATTAGCCGATTTTTTAATTCCGTAAATGGGATATTCCCTATGTAAACAGTTGCTCAACAAGACTGGCAAATTCAACTTGAAGTTTTGCTCGGTCAATGAAGCCTTAACTGAAGCTCTTACCAAAGTACAGAACATGGTCCTGGATATGAAGGTGAAGTTGATGCCATCATAATATTTCAACAGAAACTTGGAAAACAACTCACTCGTAACTCGCTGTAAACTTGATATAGATTTTCTATAGACTTGATATAGACTTGCTGTACTCCTAGAGACCTAGATCTTTTACGTAATTTAACCAACTAAGTGCAAAATTTTATTTGAACCTTCTATATTAAAAAAAAAGTCATGTGTGCAATTCACACGTGGTAGAAGTGAAACCTTAAAAAAAATTATCTTGCAAAAAAAAAGAAAAAATCTACCTTTTTGAAGTTATACTTCTTATGGGAGGGTGGGTATGAAAATTTACTTTTTGACAAGAATGTCAAAGGGATTATGACGCGATCACCCTGGGTAGCAGAGCTGGCTGTCGTTTCACCTTTAGAGTAGGCAGTACTTTAGTATTTAAAAATGCAGTACGCCGCAGTACGGCAAACATAAAACACACAACACGTTGCAAGTTACATGTTTCATGTGGCAAGTTGCATGTGGCAAGCTGCATGTGGCAAGTTGCGTGTAGCAAGTTGCATGCGGCAAGTTGCGTGTGGTAATTTTCATGTGGCAAGTTGCCAGGGTTGCAAAAAGCTCACATTTCAGCTCAGCTCAAATTTGAGCTAGGTACCATGGCTTAGCTCATTTGAGCTGAGCTGGAAATGAGCTGAGCTGAAAGTGAGCGCCCCAACTTCCAACGCCTATATCTCGGAATTTTGAAGAAAATGAAAAAAAAAATTTTGATGCCAAAAGGTAGCAGGGACTCTAACCTACATTTGGGTACAACTCTCATCCCTGTAGGTCCACGCGTTCTCAAACGGGGAGAACTTAAAAGTAAACAAAAAAATAGGCACGATTCTGAAAAAATAGGCATGATGTGGCGGTTTAACATGGAAGTCGATTTTTCAAAAATCTGACAATATGTAAAGCGTAGGCCCATGACACAAGCTATCATTTGGCATCACTCCCAAAAATTGCTCTCAAGCGGTTTAGCTTTCAGGAGCGTTCAAAGATTCGGGGATTTTTCGAAAAAAAATTTGACCCCAACTTTCAAACGCGATTTTCTCGGAATTTTGAAAAAAATCGAAAAACTGGATTATACCACTATCGGGTAGCTGAGAATAAAAGCTTTCATATGGCACCACTCCCCTGTCTCTAGATTAAAGCGCTCAACTCCCAGAAGTTTTTTCGCGCCCCCAACTTCCAACGCCTATATCTCGGAATTTTGAAGAAAATGAAATGATGCCAAAAGGTAGCGGAGAATCTATCCTACATTTGGGTACAACTCCCATCCCTGTAGGGCCACGTGTTCTCAAACCGGGAGAACTTAAAAGTAAAAAAAAAAACAGGCACGATTCTGAAAAAATAGGCATGATGTGGCGGTTTAACATGGAAGGCGATTTTTTTAAAATCTGAAAATGTGCAAAGCGTAGGCCCATGACACAAGCTATCATTTGGCATCACTCCCAAAAATTGCTCTCAAGCGGTTTAGCTTCCAGGAGCGTTCAAAGATTCGGGGATTTTTCGAAAAAAAAATTTACCCCAACTTTCAAATGCGATTTTCTCGCAATTTGGAAAAAAGTCGCAAAACCTGATTATACCGGAATTTTTTTTATGATAAAAAAAGAAATATTTTACTAAAAAAAATAGAAATATGTATATTTACTATTAAAAAAGCCAAGAGAAAAGATCACGAAAAATTATCTGTTTTATTTATAAAAATATCCATGTTTTAAAATAATTCCATTAATAACTAGAACCAAACATCTTAAGCTATGGTGTTTTATAAAAGTTTAAAATATCTTCATATTTCATTATACTTTCCAAATAAAAATGTATCCTCTCACCCATCACAGCTCAGCTCACTTTACCTTAGCTTACCCAACAGCTCAGCTCAGCTCACCTTCAGCTCAGCTCAAATGAGCTGAGCTATGGTACCTGCATAGCAACCCTGCAAGTTGCATATTGCTACTACTAGTGCTGAAGCACACACAATTCTCATAAAATCACCATATGGCACATTTTATGCGCAAGTCGTTTACTTTCGTTAAGCATATATCGTACGTTCTGAACCACACAACATGAGTAAATTTCACAGAATAAATTGAAAACTACATGGACGCAAGGAGGATGAAAGAATTAATTTATTTTTCACTTGATAAAAATGTAAAAAACGAAGTATGGATTACTTAATTTAATAATAGAAATTAAAAATATCAAATGAAATTCATTTACATAATACTGAATGAGAAGTATAACTTCAGTCGCGTGTACATGTGTACACACACTCTTTTTTTTTTATATATATTCTATCTTTTTTAAATACATGTTTTTTATATGACAACCTATATTAATTTTATATCCTCTGAAAGCTTATTGTTTCAGCTCAAAATATTTATATCGTCCATGTCTATACAACATCTACAAAAAGAGCTTATTTTTTTCAAACCAAATCACTTTTCATCAAAAAAGCAAAAAAATCAATCTTTTTTCTCTTTTAACACCATTAAATATATTTTTTTAAATGACAACCTATAGTTAATTTTATATCATCTGAAAGGCTATTTCACCTTTAACCATGCCTGGAAAAAAAAATAAGAATTTTTTAAAGACAACTATGTCGAAATTTCAAGCTGAGATTATGGTACTTCCTACACTGGTCCTCGTCAACAGATCTTCACAGATTTTTTGAGGTATTTTTCAAGTTTTTCAATTTAAGATTGTGTAACTTGTAGAGCTTGTACAATGTACAGTTAATTGTGATATATCAAATGAAAGGTTATGTTATCAGCATGCGTATTAAAGTAAAATCAAATTTGTATGTGCACTAGATCAAAAGATATAACGTGTGTAGAAAAAGAACATCTTTGTACCGTTATCTCAGACTTTTGAATATGAAATTAATTGAAATTTTGTACAATTATAGTTTATTTAATTACCTATCTACAGTACAAATTTATTCATGTATCTATTAAAACAAAAAAGTTATAACAAGTTGAATGTTCGTGTCTCGTTTTCGTTTCATCTTGTTTCAAATCACTAAGATTCTAAAGAAGTTTTTACTTCAAAAAAGAAATCTACACAAATGTGTTGTCCTTAAAAGAACGGCAAAGATTTCAATATTTTAAAACTAGTTCTCGAACTAAATAAAGCTCATCTTCCTATAACACTTCACAAATACCAATTACTTGTTTGACAAAAAAATTGTATTCTTCGAAGTGGTCGCATGAAACACAAGCATCATGATCAAATAGTAATTGCCTTATCAGTGCTCTAGCATAAATAAATACGTTTCTATGTGCATTAGGGTGGTCTCTACCATACTTTTCATTGTTTACACAATAATTTGCTAAAAAATCGAGTTTTTGTTGATTTGTGTTTAATCTGCGTCGCGCTTCTTAGATTTTAGTGGGGAATAGTAGATTCAGTTGAGCTTTTACCAAATTCGTTTATTTGTTTCTTTTTTTTTAAATAAATTAAAATTTAAATAAAAAGTCGTAAAAATCATTTAATTCTATCTCAATTTTTCTAATGAATGACACCTATTTGACAGGCAGGACCACCCTAATCTACATGCGTTTGGTGTTTTCTAGTTTTTTGTGTTTTTCTGTTTCTATTTGAGGAAGTGTACGATGTTATCCTTGTTTGGTTTAGAATTCCGCGAAAAACTGCGATATTTTTTCGTTAGCTTTATCTGCCCGCACCAATTTTGGTCTCTACCATCGCCGCAATCTTCCGAAAGTGCATTCATCCAAACACATAACAAAAATGTTGCTAAAACAAAGTGAAAGCAATGAAGGTTGGCTATACTTCCATATCCTTCGTATACGAAAAAGAAGCTTATCTCTACACCATCGTCGTAGGTATATGTTAGCTCTGAGCTGGTTCATCGTTTTGTGAGTTGTGAATCGTGACGCTAGCTGACCATTTTTTTAACTCTAGAATTTATAAACAGATTTTTTCCATTTTTTTGTTGTTGTTGTTAGTGTTGCTGATGCTATTTTTGCGTCCTCCTTTTTACTTTGATCCTTGGTTTTTTTTTTTGTAATTTTTTTTTGTGGTTAGAGTGGTTGGCTTGGCTGTATTCTTATAACGCGATTGAGAATAAAAAGCGGAAGCTGTCGACATGGAAACGTGATTTTGAATAGAATATTAAAGAAACGGACAAAATGAGAAGAAACATTGCACCCAGAGGAGGAGGAGCAGCAGTTCTTTCATAGTGTAATATCTGTACGCTGTGGGTAGGTAGGTTGGTTGGTATATAAGACAGTGGTGAAAAAATGTAACTATCCTCTTTATATTCAGAAGTGAATGAATAGGGACTAGCTTGCGCTATGCTCTGTTCGGGGTTTTGGAAGATATCAAAAACTGCATGTATAGCTGCCGTAGAGATTACCAAGAGAGAGAGAAAGAAAGAGTCGACTCCACTGATATACATAAGTAAAACCATCTTAGTTGGAAATTAATTATCTGGAACACGCTCTGGATTTTTTTTTTCTGTCGGAGGGTTCGTTTTCTGTATATTTTCTTTTAAGTTTATTTTTTTTTTTGTATAAGGAAACTAACAACATTTCTGACCAACAACCACAAATGCAGTGGCGAAGAAAATTGAATGTGCTTTAAAAAAAAATTACTCAGAATATAGTAACAGAGCAGCTGAGCTCAAATAAAAAAAAAAAGAAAAATAAAAAAACATTGAATAAAGTGTAGGTCAGGTTTTGAAAGGATGTGGTCGCCAAAAAATTCCAGATTATGTTTTTTTTTTGTTTCTTGAAAAAAAAGGTTTAAAAATTTAACTATTTAGTCAGGCTATCTAGCCATGATTTTTGTAAATTCAAATGAATTACATAATGTGACAGTAAAATGTTACAATGAGAGCTACCCATGAAGGTAAAAAACGGCAACAAATTAAAAAAAAAAAACAAAAAAATTGGAAAATCCTCATCAACAACTTATTGTTAACATTGTTCTTTGCTTAAACGTTTTTTTTTTTTTAAGGCTAGTTTTTGTCATTTTTGTCTAAATTGGCCTTTACTGATTTAAAATAAATTAAATCTTATAAAAGTTAGTGTTTAATATTACCAAAACTAAGAGTATCACTGTCACGAATAAGAAGTGCATCTCATCATAGGCGTTTGAACTCTGTAGAATATGTTAACTCCTTTTATACTTGCAAAACTAATTTCGGGCATACAAGAATGATTGAAATTTGCAGTTCACTAGACTCCTGCTTTCTTGTAAGAGACCATTGTAGTTTATTTCATTTTATTTATTTCAAAATTTTTCATATACAAAAAAATAGTACGCATACACCACAGTGACCTTTAAATAGTTCCTTTTGTTACTTGAATGATCTGTCTAGGGAAACGTCCAAAATGTTCATTTTTTCACCAAAAATGTTGTCGCAGAGTCAAAATTAATTAAACCTAATAAGATTTAAACGAAAGTATAACGAAAATGGTACAAAAAATTGGAGGAGTTTGTCAGCATATCAGATTTTTCAAATATTTGCCACTACTAGCACCCTGTTTTGATTCATAATATAACTTCTACATCTACATGGCGTTTATTAGTCAACACTTAAACCAAAATTAAAATAAATAGGTATCAATCAATATTCGAAAAATTGATTAAAAACAAAATTGGTGAAATTAAACTAATCGTTTAATAAATAATCGTTTTTTTTTTTGTGGAGATTGTTTATTAATAATTCAAAAATAGGCATTTTACAAAAAAATGCATTAGAATTTTGTTTAGGACACACAGACGGACAGATTCACAAGCCGATGGGTGGAATGGCAAAAAAAAAACACTTGGTTTTATTTTCTCAATATAATCTTAATTTTAATAGAGTAAAAAAGAATAAGTTTTGTACAATTATTTTTTAAGGAATTCCGAAAGTTGTAATTTTTTTTTTTCTTTGAGTAACTCACTTAATATTAATTTCTACATACATTTTTGAGATATTGCAATTCACTTGAGAACGTCCCTAACAATTTTGAGGGAATTTTTTCCAATGCTAAAGTTTGTGCGTGGCTAACATTGTGGTCTATTTTAATACGATACTTTTTGTAATAAATAACACCTTGGATTGTTTTTGAACAGTAAATTTCCTAAAAATATTTTACGAAAAACTTAATGTTCTTGAGAACTCTAATGTAGAACTTTTTAAAGTACTTTCTAAGTGTTATATCTTCTATCTAGGTGTTACCAGTGTAACAAGTGTGACACATTATTCACTAAATAAGAATTTTAATAGCCTTAAGGCAAACCTAATTTATTTCGTTGTTAATATATTTTTAAAAAAATTAGATTTACGTACGTACGTCACAAACTCTTAAGGTGTAACGGGCGTGACGTCCAAAAATTGATTCAATCTTTTTCTGTGAGTTTTAGAAACCGCATACCTATTATCAATTTAATTTTTTATGAAAAGTCGTAGATTTCGAAAAAAATAATTTAAGAATTTAAAATACTTAAGTATAGGGACCTTATTTGTTCAATTAATAACTATTTGACGTTAGAATAACGTCCATGTAGGTAGGTACCTACCTACCGGCAAATTTTCTCCTGTGTACATTATTTGTGTTTAACTATTTAATACCCCTATTCCCTCAGAATCATAGGATTTGTTATGGTAAAAAGATGCTTCTAGGTTTTTGTATTGAATCCTTAATAATGTCAATTTTTAGACGGACCAAAAAGGTTCCGAGTATTCGACGAGTGTGGTCTGAACGACTAAAGGAAATTGCCAACGCATGTACGAGTAACTCATTGTTGGGTACAATAGGTCTTACAGGTCGCAGTACATCTTACACCCCAAATATCAAACTCATTGTTGTAAAAGATTATTCTTTTCATTTTACACATCATTCTTTGGCCTTGGTACTTCGTGGATGTGTGTGTATTCAGGGAGAGATAATAATCGTAAAACATTGACTAGTGACAAGTTGACATAGCATACCTGAAATCAGTAAATTAAATCCCTTAATTAAGATGTCCCTTACTTTGGCGGACACTTTGTGGCGGAATCAAAAAAAATTTATCTCATTAATTGTAGCTAATTAAATGATAATTTGTTGCGCAAACCAAAAATTTATAGCTAGCATAGTTTTTGAATTATGGAATTTTCCGCTAAAATAAGTCTAAAGTTAGCGGACAAAATCTGAAATATTTGAAATTAATGAGTTTAGTTGACCTTCAAATTTGTAGCTTTTTAAATGCTTTTCAATTACATAAACTTGGTTTTTGTAGCTTGAACAGTTTTTTTGTTATTCAAAATTCCGCTAAAATAAGACTGAAGTTAGCGGACGAAAGTAAGAAAATTACTATTTTTTTGATGCCCAAAATTGATTTTGTAGCTTAGCCCAGTCATTTTTTATGGCAACTTAAAGTTTCAGAAGTGCACTTCCGGTTTGACTTTTTTAAAAAATCACTTTTTTTAAGTTTTTCTTTTGCAATTAATTGTACCTTTTGAATCAATTATTTTTGATACAAACCCCAATTTTGTAGCTCAAACCGTTTTTGAAATATTCAAGATTTTGTTTTGAAAACCTAGCTCAAAAGTGACCTTCTAAAATCCAAAAAAATGCGAAATTCAAAAATTTTTTTTTGCACAAATTTGAAGTAACCTAGACTAAGACAAAATCCAAAAACCTCGATTTTGTAGCTCGTTTAGTTCTTTTGTTATTCAATATTCCGCTAGAATAATATGAATGAAATTCATATGTAACGGTCAAAATTTTCAAAAAAGTTGAATTTTTTAATTTTTTTCTTTTCTAGAAATTGTAGCTTTGCAAAACAAAATTTGTTGCGCAAAAATTAATTTTGTAGCTCCTCTCAGTCATTTTCTATTTCAATTTCAAGTTTAAAAAGTGCACTTCCTGTTCGCTTTACCAATGCACGAAATTTAAAAAAAGCCTTTTTTAAATTTTTTCTTTTGCAATTAATTGTAGCTTTTGAATACATTTTTTTTGATACAAACCCCAATTTTGTAGCTCAAACCATCTTAGTCTAGGTTACTTCAAATTTGTGCAAAAAAATTTTTTGAATTTCGCATTTTTTT